>NC_142530.1:10575000-10580000 GCF_964205215.1 Stylophora pistillata
GACTATGTGAATAGTAAACTAGGGAGAGTAGCTCATGGCTCAGTTATATCATACCAACAACGTCAGAACACAACCAATAATCCAAAAATTCACATTAATGTTGAGGGGCCACAGGAGCCACTGCCTTTTGGTGTACCATTGCTTAAAAACAATTATACATTTGTGCCTACTTTGGCAGAACTTAACTTTGCTGAAGGGCTTAGTGTCTCACAAGCACAATCCTGTTTATATGAGGAAGAAACAAGGGAGCAGTCTGACACTCAGAAGTGGCATGATCTGAGGGCACAGAGGCTATCTTCGAGTAAATTTAAAGATGTTTGTGCCCGAAGGGCTGACTTTGAATCACTGGCAGTAAGGCAACTAAAGAAGACTGTGCAAACTGCAGCCATGAGGCATGGTATAAATACAGAAGAAGAGGCAGCGTCTGCATATGCTGACAGTGGAGATTGCAATGTTTTCCCTGCCGGGATTGTTATCAACCCATCATGTCCACATCTGGCTGCCTCTCCAGATCGAAGGGTCTATGATCCCTCTGAAAACAATCCCTGGGGGCTGCTGGAAATCAAGTGCCCTATTACGGATTCAATCTCGCAGCTGAAATATCTGAAATGTGTAAATGGGGTTTATAAACTTCGAAAAACACATAGCTATTACTACCAAATCATGGGACAGATGATGTTGACAGGTTGTGAATGGGTAGATTTTTATGTTTATTGTAAATCTGACTTTCATTTAGAAAGAGTGAGGTTTGATGCAGAATTTTGTTCAGAGATGAAGATGAAATTAGACAAATTTTATTTTGAATACCTCCTCCCTGAACTGTAAAAAAAAAATGGGGGCATAGCCTGCTTTGTGAAGCATAGTTAAAAAAATCTGTATGACTAAGCCTAATGTTTTGATAAGTGCTTGAAATAGGATGTATGCTGCAGCAGCAGAGACAAATAATTTATGAAAGGATTTAAGATTTTTGGACTAAGTACATGTAACCAACTCATGTGAGCTGTATAGAGAATGTGATTTCGAACCTCCCTTACAAGGGGGCACCACCTCTATCCTAAAATCTTCTTGTGGGGGGGGGGGGGTAAGGAAATGTAATGGAACTACACAATACTAACAGGCAAGTTATAGTTTCAATATAGTGGCCCTCTAAAGTTTGTGAGAAGGCAGCAAATTGTCCATATTTGGTTTACTGAACCAGCCAACGAAAGTGGCAAAACTTTTTCAAAAATTTGGTATTCTTTGATTCGTCTGATTGCTCGCTCGACGTGAATACGGAGGCGGGCAATTTGTTGTGTTTCTGTTACTTCTTTTGAGGTGAACTGCAAAGACTTTGTCTTAGACAGGAAAGGAGGGATTGTCAATGTAGCTTTCAGGGGTTGTAATAAATCTTGAATCAGAAAACCCTTATCTGCCATGACCTCGTTTCCTTCTTCGATAAGTGACAAAATTCCACTACGCCTTGTTATCTCTTTGTCTGATATACTTCCCTGATATAAAGAACTTACAAATGTTACTGCACCATGAGGAGCTATTCCCACGAGGCATTTAAGGGTGGTATGCGACTTGTATGCAGAGTAAAATTCTGAGTTCAGAACCTTAGAGCTAGGCCTTTGGACTTTGATCTCAGTGCAGTCTAGGATAACCCTTGTTTTAGGGTATGTGGTTTTGAAGCACTGAGGCATACTATTTTTTGTCTGAGCAGTTGTGGACCAAATTGGCACTTGGCCAAGCATTGTATACAGAAAATTTGCTCAAGTTAAAATGATTCTGCTGACAGTACTTGTGCTAATATTGAATCTTACTCCTAAGTCTGTCTCCAGCAATCCCAACCTTAGTCTGATCATAAATAAAAACAGTTGGTCATAGAGTGACAATGCAAAATTGCCACTGCTGCGCCTCCGCTTGTAGTTTTCTTTGCCTCGTTCACGCTGAATCTGGGACCGTTTTATCATGGTTTTAGCATAAGGTTCAACCCAGCTATAAAAGCTATCAAATCGTTCCTTTGATACAAAGCCTGTGTAAAATGTCAGCAATTCAGAATCTTTGGAAATGTTTTCAGCTCCAAACCTGGTCCCTTTTAGATCTTCCACCTGTTGCTCTAAATCACTGATTTGTGCTTTAAGGATTTCAATTTGTTCCACTGCACTCAATTCGGCGGGTTCTATGTTTTCGTTTTCCGGTTCGTCTGTAGCCATTTCTTCCATTTGCTCATCACTAGCACTGGCTCCCTGGCCTCCTGATCCAGTCTCCCCTTCCTCCATTTTGACATCCTGCTGGAATGAATCGACAAAAGATTGTCGTCGCTCCTCTTGTTCTTGCTGTTCTGCCATAGTTTTTAACTCTTGTAGTTTATTTTGTGGGCGGTCTTGGCTGGACTTTGTCCACTGAAACTGCGAAGGCACAACTCCTGGTTTCAGACGTATAAGCCCTGTTATAGTTTTAAACATATCGCTTGGCTTGAAGTGAGCAGAACACACTAGAGTAGAGCCTTTCTTGATCTAGGAAACGAGTTTAACACTCTGAATTAAATCGCTGATAACAAGGGAGAATCTCATGGAATATTAATAATCATATTCGAGTCAATGAAAACAAACAAACCGGTGCCATGTGCGTTTGACAGTTTCAGCCAAAATCGACCAAAATCTAATGTAATGAGTCTATAGTTCCTCTGGATATGAATCGAGTACGCAATTCACGTGTAAGAAGCAAGTAAGACGGGAACTAACTGAGTCTTAAATCGAAAAACTTCCCGAACATATATATCAAAAGTGCACACGTGCGTTTGACAGCTCGCTGTAGTCACGACTCGACACTCACCTGAAAAAGCGTCCCTTCATCTCGCTTTATCGCGGCAATCCACTTCGATCTCTGTGAAGAATTTTTAGGAAAGTTGAAAAACGACAAATTCTGACCACTTTCGTTTCGTTTGTCGTTCGTACAGTAATTTACACAGCAATGATCGTGAGCCATATTTGCGAGTTATTTCCACTCAAACTCCATGTAACGCAACCCTCCAAATGACCGCATGCCCGTCCACCCTCGTTTTGGTGCGGCACTCGATCCAAGATGGCGGTGCGTGATATCGGTGTATTGCCGATGATGAGTGGCTTGTCTCTTGTTCGGTCTATTTTAATCCAGACAGACTCATTTGCATTCATGAGGTCTTCTTGCTCGATAAAATTTAAACTTTCGCGGCAATAAATTGCTGAGTTAATTCAGTGGAGAAGAGAGTTAATTTAGTGCAAAGAAAGAAACTAACCAGACATTCTGATTGGTCAGAGTGATTGGTCAATGTCATTGTCAAGGTCAATGTCAAGGTCAATGTCACTTGCAGGGTTTGAATAAATTATTTTTGCACGTGATGTGCGCGCTTTTCTTCTGCGTGGTTATGAGAAGCTACCTCGTATTTTTTCATGTATATTATTAATAGATAATCGCATGATTTTCTCTTGCAATTTGTAATAAATAAGCACTTGTAAATGTTTTCAAAGACCACAAATTGCACTCGCCCTACGGGCTCATGTAATTTTGTTAGTCTTTGAAAAAATTTACTCTTGCTTATTTTTTCCAAATTGCACTCGAAATCATGTGATTACCTATACGAAGTTTCCATCAGGTCGCTCCAAAGAAGACGAGATATGAACATTTTTCGACATTTCAGCAGATTTCCTCGCATTCTGAAGTAAAAACAACCAAAAAAGAGAGAGGAAAACCTTGATTGAATGCTCATAAACACTGAGAGTGAGAGTATAAATCGCAACTTGTCAGCGGTAGTACTACATGTAAAATCCACCACTCGCGCGAAAACTATCGCGAAGTGGAGATTTTGAACAACTCAGTATCCCCGCATTACAGCAAATGGAATAGGGATTTTATGACAGTCATTTTCCACAAATTTAGCTTTATTCAGGGAATCTTTTACATGCTTGAACAATACTTTGGCTTTGAGCCTTGAGATTTCTTTTTCTTGATAATAAAATGCTACAGTAAGCGTCTACAAAATTACAAAGGTTCTTTTTTCGGTGTCGCATGGACTGAGGAGTACACATTGTCTCTGATGAATCAACGAGCGCAATATTTTCAATTATTAGCTTGATGGAGGGTCGTGTAGGGGGTACCAAATCCCAGTTCCCAGCCTAAATTTGGCCCAAATCCCAGTTCCCAGCCTAAATTTGGCCCAAATCCCAGTTCCCAGGCTATTTTTTGTCAAAATCCAAGTTACCAAATCTAACATCCCATTACTAATGATTATTTGCAAAATCGTGTGCATAATAAATTAAAAGCACTGATTGACGCTGTTTGGATGCACGTACCTTCACCTGGACTAAAGAAAATCTCTCATTCTGCAGGTGAACACTCTTTCTCTTCCAGCCCTTGTTGACATAACCATATGAAAACCAATTCTATCATCTGCACAATCCTCATCTGACTTACTTTCTCCGCTTTCACTGCTGCTGTAGTCGTCATGTTGATCGGTGCAGGTGATAACCTCCACAGGATGTTCGTCTGTCTCACTTTCTTGACTTTCATCCGGTACTGAGCTTTGTGCATGAGGAAATACAAACTACAAATCTAGTGGATTAAGCGATTTCTGTGTTTCGTACAGATTCAAAGGCAGTGTAACAGTTCTGTCCATAGTATTGTCTTATTGCACATTGCGCTGCCTTACATACTTGCCGAATCGTTTTGCGCACAATCTCATTTCTGCTTCTTCGTTTCTGGATAATCTTTCTCCAACTGGTTTGGGCATTTCAACACTTACCAAATGGCCAGCAGCAGAAGGTTCAATAAGGTAGTATGAGCTGGGATGTGTGTAGTAATGTGCAGACCATGGTGTCACTCTTTTTACTCCTTCTTCAACGGATGAACCAAAAATCTGTGCGTATTCGTAGAGAGTAAATGTTTCCTTCTTAAAATGAGTGACGGCATGCTGGTTCTCGACATTCAATGTCAGCAGTGATTCCAAGTTCAAGTTTACCTCGAAACCTGGATAGGAAGAC
>NC_142530.1:10587500-10600000 GCF_964205215.1 Stylophora pistillata
GACGTGGAAGGAAACATTGACTGACTCGATTGCACCGCGGCGGTGATAAGTCTCTCGTTGACATATCTTATGCAAATTTTCTGATAATTTTCTAACAGTTTTTAGATGATTCGAAATATCTCAGTTCGTCACTCAGAAATGACGTCTGCTCGAAGAAGAGGCAATATATCGTACAAATTGCTATTGAGGAAACTGGGTTTTACATGTAGTACTACCGCTGACATACTCTCACTCTCAGTGTTTATGAGCATTCAATCAACGTTTTCCTCTCTCTTTTTTGGTTGTTTTTACTTCAGAATGCGAGGACGTCTGCTGAAATGTCGAAAAAAGTCCATATCTCGACTTCTTTGGAGCGACCTGATTGAAACTTCATGGAGAAATCCAGCGTCACGCTATCAGTATAACGTACTTGTTTATGACAAATGACCGGTGTTACGGATAGTTTCGTGTAGATCAGACAGCCATAACATGTTTCAAATGACAGACAGGTATAACAGTGTATCGTCAGAGGATTTCAGATTGCTCAAATTCCCATGAAAGGAAGTACAGTACTCGGAATCTGGATGATTATGCACACGATTTAAGGTACATTTTTGTAGTTACGTCGAGTAGTCCTCCATGAAAGTTGATACTTTCGTTTTAAATATTAAAGCTAGAGGCGAGATTTCTCTTCGGGATATTGCTCAGAAGATAACATTCTTTCAAAGTCTTGTACTTTTCATTTGTCTGAAAGGTTTGTTGTTGAGAACATTAGATGTAAACATTGCCAATTTATGCAATATCTGATTTTTGAGCTTCGTTCGCGAATTGCCACTATGAAAAGTAGAGGCCGGCCCGCAGAGATTTTTACATATTTAAAAACTAGAATATCATGACCAACTAAGTGCGTAGTTTCAGTTCCAGAATCGGTGTACTTTTGGAGAAATTTAGACAAACGTTTACCCTGTTTTACCCTACAGCAAAAATGACCGAAACTGTATCGAGATAAATAATCTACTGGTGTGCTTACATTCACTCCTAGGGAAAATTGAATGCATCAAAGTAAAGACAAATAATATCACTATGTATGCTACAAGTACCAATCTGTAATGTTGTATTTAGCTTGAGATAGAGAAATAAACATTTTACACTTTTTTTGCGATGTTTTTGTATTGAAATGAGGCCCCAGGCCTCGAACAAGCATTCGTTGTTACCTTGGCAACAAGAGTGCTGCAACCTTTAAAAAGGGCATTTTTGTACATCCCCCCTGAGTGCCTAACTGCATGCAAAATTTGAAGGGGGGGGGGGAGTGAAAATTTTCATTTCCCAAGATGTTTGATTCTTACAGAGACGTTCTTAAAATCGTGGGAAGATAAGCGGACTTTCCAAGCTGATATTGCTGTCCTCCCTGTCCTGCTCTCATTAGGGTATTGCAGAGAGTTTGGTGGATGGCTTTGCTAGTCGGAACAACTCTGTAAAGGTTTTGGTTATGATTGCTTACTCAGTTATTCCATCGCACCTATTGTTTGAACTTTACCTTTTTGCTTACTCAAGTTGTTTTGCTCTTTGGATAAGATGAACAAAGCTGCCTTTATTTTTAGACGGTAGTTCGTGGGAACAAAGTCTGAAATCTTAAACCAATCCTTAGTTGAAAGTAAAGTTCCTGGCATTAAAATTTGATTTAGAGGATTTTTAGTAATGAGAATATGCTAGCGATACAACAATCCTTATTAATAACAGGGTTTTTAAATCTTCAGATATGCCTCTTGTAATGGAGGACTATTCAGAATTTACACCAAGGATGATGGAGCTGGTGGACTCCCTGATAAAATGTTTGCTTCATTGGCAAGGAGCACCTTTGGTATCATAACTAACCTGGATTATTGCCTTTTAATGATTTTTGAACATGCTTGAGTAAAGCTATTAGAAAAAAACCTAGATTATGAATAATTGCTTGCCAAAAAGTAAGGCGAAAGAGGATAAAAATCAAAGAGGGTTTTAAGAAAAGGTTTTTAAAAGTATTCAATAAGTGAGATGATTTTGGGGCTTAAAGGATTCAGCAAACAATAGCCTTCTTTGAAATCATTACTTCTAAACATTTTTTTACTTGTACAGCAAATTCTTCATTTCTGAAAAAGTTCTTTTGACATGCGGAAAGGTTTGGTTTATTTACCATTCGATATGTAATACGAGGATAGAAAACAAACCTGAAGCAAGCATAGAATCCTGCCTGAAACATTTTCCTTTACCCATACCGGTGCTTTTCTTACGTGACTTGCCTGTAATACACGTAATTACTGCATTGTCATCAGATGAGTGACTTTTCCTTGCTTTTCCATCTTATCTTTCAGAGATTTACATCTGATGACATAAGGATAATCTTGGTGTCACTTGGATCCTCTCCTGCTTTTAGAGACATCTGTTTATTAAGGCTGGCATGGGGTGCGCAGAACTTTGGTTCCTCTCTTAAAGTAGTTGCCAAGGGTGCGTGTTTTTTCAGTTAGAAACGAAATCAACAATGATATTTTTTAGTGTATTTGTGTGATAGCGCAGAGATGCGTTCAATGTCCAAAGAAAATGAAATATTACGTAACTTTAAATTGTTCAATATAATTTGAATTTATCAACAAAGTTGAGATGGTAAATTGGGCACCATTACGATTATAAAAGCTGACGTTTCGAGCGTTTGCCCTTCGTCGGAGCGAATAGGGGAATTGTGGGTTGTGTGTGCTTTTAAAGGCAGAAAAAGGAGCTACGTGATTGGTGGGAACATGGCAACGAGAAAAACACGAATAAATTAGTGGAATGAAAAGTGTTTATTGATACCTGTGGGATTTAGACTGCCGGTTTGAAAGCTGAGCTTTTGTTCAAGAGTTTTTCGGCTTTCCGTGCTACCTAAGTCTTTACTTACACTTAGGTAGCACGGAAAGCCGGAAAACTCTTGAACAAAAGCTCAGCTTTCAAACCGGCAGTCTAAATCCCACAGGTATCAACGAACACTTTTCATTCCACTAATTTATTCGTGTTTTTCTCGTTGCCATGTTCCCACCAATCACGTAGCTCCTTTTTCTGCCTTTAAAAGCACACAAAACCCACAATTCCCCTATTCGCTCCGACGAAGGGCAAACGCTCGAAACGTCAGCTTTTATAATCGTAACGGTGGCCAATTTACCATTTCAACTTTATTGATATATTCAAATTATTTCGTTACCCCCACCGACGCAGCCCCAAACAGTTTCTCTAGAAACTATCAGCCTTTAAATTGTTCAGCCGAGTTCATTTCTAAAATGGATTATTTAAAGGAGACTGAGTGATAGCAATGATTGCAAGAATACAATCATGGATCAATGTATTTATTATCAAATGAGTTGCTGTGACTAATTTATAATTACTTAGATTAAAATGAACTATTTTCTAATAAATTCCATTTCAATTTTCAGGAGATTGTGAGTTTTATGGCAAAGTTATGACCTACCAGAATGTTTTCCATTTGCTTCTTGCACTTGAGGAGATACTGAGGAATACTTTTCTGAAGCAAGAGACTTGCTCTGAGACAGGTGGTACTTAGTTCCCCGTCAGTGATGATCAAACTGGAAAGTGTTTGTTTTTCCGTAATGGAAAACTTTCTTCTTTTCTAAAGGTGATGAATTTGCCTTGTGTAATTCTTATGTTTTTTTTTTCTCCACAGTTTCTTCCATCTATCGCAATCTTAATAGCTCACTTCAGCATATCTCGGCAGCCTTCCCAGTCTTTACTCACTTCGTTTGGAGACTGCAATTGTTGTTGTCAGGACATCCCTCCTTTTCAGAGCAAGAGGAACAAAAGTCACCTTGAGACTTGAAAAGGAAGACTGACCGCTGTTTCCTAAATTAATATTAATAAACCTCCATTCAAGGCGAAGTTTTTTTGTCGATTTTTCACTGTAAATGATGCTGTTGCCGAAATCCCTAAACCACTTACAGGCTTCTCCTAATAACGCCTATTTCCCTTTACATTCTACATACGTTCTAAATCTCTTTTTTTTTTCTCACTGTTGAAATGAGAAACCACACTCCGGTGGAAAAAGTAAATGGCACGATTCGACTAGTCTGGGCGGAATACCTTAATGGAAAAGGTCTGGGTCAGGTGTGTATGACATTTTATGGACTTTTCGTGATTTTTTCTAATAGGTATAGGCAAATAGATCAGTATCAGGCTGAGCAACACGAAGTGAAGCAACATCTATGATTCTCTTTGGTTTCCTACAGATTCAACTTCTGCACTAAGATTTATTTTCCAAGGATTTGTACTGAACTGAGCCATATCTTGCAAACCATGCGCATGGTTCATACAGACCTGAGACCTTTCTTTTCAAGTACTTTTCAAGGACAAATCACATTTCTTCAAGGACTTATTTTCCACTCAATTTGACATACTTGTAATCAACCCCTCAATTCAAATTACTTTTTATATGGGATGTACTGCAAAGAAACGTGCTATACAAACAGCAAACTGCCATTAATGTGGTACAGGAAATCAAATCACAAACCTCAGAAAATTTTTGGATTGTGTCTATTCTTTTAGCTTTTCCAGTTTGGAATTTAATTGTCCCTGTCTGAGAAAGTGTTCCAGGGGCCAGAAGTGGTGGTCAACCGAATCAGCTGAAACTTGGCACAAAAATTGAGTGTGATAAGATATTTCAAAAGCCACTTTGGCTCACTTCTCTGACTGTTTGTTCTGGAGTTTCAGGGGGGGTTCCATTTGTGGCCTGTGGAGCACCAAAAATTCATCCTTCTAGTTGGCATTTTGAAAGTGTTATAAAACTCCATTGGTAAACTGTGCTGCCAAATAAATTTTACCATGGACTCTACTATAGTGGAGCTTTTAATTGCTAAATATAACTTTGTTCTTAAGTGATTAGACAGAGAGGGGCCTGGGGCTAAAGTTGGGTCAAATTTGAGGTCAAAATCATTACCCAAAATTGCCATTTTTCAAAAAACCATAACACTCACCTGCCTTCTTGCATAACTTTCATACCACATCCAGTATGTACTTTAGTGACCCATTTATCAAAATCAGTTGAGAAAAATTTGGCTTATTCAGGTTTGCTAGGTTTTTGGCACAAATTCTCTATGCCCCTCTAAGGCCAAGCAAAATGGGGTTTTGGGCATAATTCATGCTATAAACAGACCAAATTCTTGACAAAAGGCCTTTATTTTGTATTAGGTGAGTGAAAATGAAACATCAAAGCTAAATCAGTGTCATTATCTAGAAATACCTCGTCTTATACCTTACAAATGCACGAAGAAGGCCTCTGATGATTAGCACTACAAACACCTAGCGGTTTAGCAAAATAAAATAAAGAAATAGATAAAAACCTTGTACCCATCATAGAGCACAAATGATGATGTTCTCACCTAGAAATGACAATATTTCTTATAGATGCTTGAATTTTCTCTGATCTATGTTTGTTAGATCATATTTCAATACGTATCATACTCCAAACATGTAAAGTCTCTATATTTTGTCAGGCCGTTTTTTACTTGAAAATAAAGTGACCCTAACCCGGCCTTAACCATTAAGCTAAGAATAAAACGATCGTTAAAAGATGATACACGTCTGACCTTTGAATAGGCTGAATAGCTCTCGCGAATACCCATCATTACGTGAACATGACCATACATACATAAGCTTAAGTGCAGCAGTGAGCACCGTCCAGGTGACTTGTGATCCACCAGAGATCTTAAGTACTTTACAACTGAATAAATGGAACTATCCAACGAAGAGAGAATCCACAGTCAGAACAGCTGGATGACACAAAAAATTACTGTTGCTGTTTAAATGAAATATTCCACACGAGACATGAGATGATGCCAATAGGGCCCGCCATTTTTGAAGTGAGAGTATTAGGACTGGACCGAGTTTTCATCCCTCCCTCTCTTCGAGCGTAGATGTTTGTGTCCTTATCAGTTATTAAAAGTGTAGCGATAAGAAGTTTCGGGAGAATTTCACGATGGCGCTTTGTTCCTTTGGAGGGGTAAATGTGCGGTGCCTTGTCATGGGCTCTGCACGAAACAAGAATGACTCCTTTGCTATCTCGCGATAATGACATGACTGCTTGGTTAAAACACAAGTACAAGGGGTCAGGTGCGTCCGGGCGAGAGGAAGACCGGGTGATACCAAAGCAACGAGTACAGGTAATGCAAAATATAAGAAAGGGCTCAGACACGCGCATTAATGTAGCAGATGGCTTTTCAAGTGCCACTCTCGCTAAGAGCGGTCCTCTCCCGTCCGAACAAAATTTTCCTTATTTTTTTTCCTATGAAGAGGGTTTAGTACACATGTTTCAGAAATAGTTTGGTTGTTTTCCGATTCTCTTTTGTATGAAGATTTCAACTTTCGCGAACTCTCTGCCAAGGGAAGATTAACCAAGGTGTTGCAAAAGCAAAAACTCAGTCAACCACCGTCATTGTGCGAGTTTTTCGACGTTGAAATTATAGGTAGTGCTAATCCTAAGCCTTCGTATTATGAACCTCTTCTACAGTTAGCAAATTCCTGCGATTAACGCAAGTGATGGTGGACAAACCCGCGTTACTTAAAACTCAGTGAAGGTTACGTGACTCCTCGACTTGGTCCAGTCCTCTCACTCTCACGTCCATTATAGTAAGCTAATCGATTTAATAACAATCGCATCTCGAGGTGTTGCGTGGCATGTTTCACATAAACTGCAACACAAAATATTTGTTATCCAGCTCTTCTAACTGTGGATTTCTTATTTACTATCGGATGATTTGATTTATTAACCTTTAACGTACCAGGGAAATCGGATGGATCACAAGTCACCTGGACGCTACTCACTACAACTTGTATGTATTATCCTGCTCTTTTACTGATGCCATTATGCGTATTTACAAGAGCTAGCAAGGCTATCAAAAGTTTAACCATAGATCTTCTGTTAACGGTCGTTTTCGTTAAGCTCACTTCATACTTCATCAATAAATGGATCCGACAAAACATAGAGACTTTGCATGCTTGTTAGTCTAGTATGTAGGGAAATATGGCCTGAAAAATATAAATCAGAGGAAATTCAGGCATCTCTACAAAAGGATTGTCATATCTAGGTGAGGAAATCGTCATTTGTGCTCTATGATGGGTACTAGGTTTTCAAAGAAAAAAAATTACCTTTATTTGCTAAACCCGGGTGTATGTGGTGCTAATCAGAGGCCTTCTTAGTGTATTTGTAAGCTATAAGTCGAGGCATTTCTAGATAATGACACTGGATTGGCTTTACTGTTTCATGCTAACTCACCTAATACAAGAGAGACTTTAAATCAGAATCCACTCTTCTTTCCTTCTTTTTAAACTTCTCAATCTTCTCTAGTAAAGATTTTCGTTTTGACTGTTCCTGTTGGGTTTTCTTCTTCGTTCTCTCATCCTCAAGATTCCTCTCATATCTCTGTCTTGAAAGCTTAACTGAAAGCAACAAAGGCTTGCTAAGTTCAACATTTAAAATTCCACCAACATTTCTCACATGATCATAGACAAGCCTTTCAGCAATAATTGTATGTTCCTTCAGGTTCTCCACTTCCATTTCCTTGTTGATGCTAAAGACTCTCTCCACAGTTGACTGGCCAACACTAACAGAAGTTTCACAACTTCAAAGAGGCCTGTGTAACTTTCTCCTGCCACGCATTCATTAAAAAGTCTGTCCACTCTATCCACACTTGAGTTGAAATCAGCAAAAATGTGGTTGTCAAAAACTGGAATGTTGTCTACGAGCATTCCATACTGTTGCAGCAGTGTGTCACAGTCTTTGTCTTCCACTCTGCCAGAGTTAAGCAGCAATGTCAAGACCTTGAATTTGTTTAAACAATCTTCCTTTTTTGTTGCCGTCATCACTGGATTCAAGCAAGACAAATGGCGGACAAGAGAGTAAGAAACTGGACAGTTCTGGAGCACTTTTTTGAGAAGCTCCATGAGGCTGGTTTTGCATTCCACCCTGAACTCCATTATCTGCCTTTCACTTGGCTTACAATCACTTGTGCTTTTAAGTTTTTCGCTTGCAAAGCCTATATCCACTCTCTTGTTGCTCGCGTGCATCTTATGGTCAGCGACATCAATTTTCACCAATTTATCAGCACTTGTCTCAAGCTGATCTGGTTTAATAAATCTCCTTATCAAGGACCTTATGATCAAGCAAAGATCATCACTCAAGAATGGTATCATGGGCCTATCTGTTGGGTACTTTGAAAGGAAAGGCTGCAATTGTGGTGCTACGCACTTGAAAAAGTGCAATGTTGCAGTGAAGCATGGGTCTTTGAGACAGTCCTTTATCACTTCATAAGACTTGTTCTTGGGCTTGTTAACTTTTCTAGCTTCAGCAGCTTTAACGTATGCAGCAATATTGTCCCATAGCTTTAATGCTCTTTCGCACACAAGCACATTTTCAAGCCATCAGTGCTGACAAATTTGAGAGGCATTAACTTACTGCCTGTTGAGATGAAAAGATCTTCTTTCCTTGTTGGAGCATCTTTGAAGAGATAGTAAAGACTAGATAAAAAGGAAGATACTTGCCAGCCTGTTGCATCCATTCCACTTTTGAAGCTGTTATGTACCACACGAAGGCCACATGATCCGATGTTATACATGCATACATACACACCTGCATAAATTTAATTTTTTTCTCGAATTTAAGAGTAGCTTATAGAAACTAATTTTTCCGAGACAAAAATAACAAATAACAAAAGAAATCAACATGATATACAATGACATTATAAAATACAATACAATCCTATTTATAATTAACGACTAAAATGAAATGAATAGAGTTACTAAATATTGAAAAATACCGTATGAATTCAATTTATAATATGTTCTAAAATTACAGTAATTTAAGGTTAGCTAATGCTTTTTAAAGTTCAAGGTTCAAGGTTCGAACATTGTCCGGTAGTGAATTCCATAGTTTAACGGCATGATAAGTAAAAGAGCGAAGGCCATAAGAAGTAGTCTTAGCAACAGGGAGTTTCAGAATGTAGTTACCGCGTAAATTATAAGTGGTATTACGGAAAGTAAACATATTCCTCATGTAGATAGGATACTTAGTTAGAAATAAGCTTTTGCAAAGTAAAATTAACATATTGTGTATACGTCTGTTGTATAAAGAAACACAGTTGACTTTGTCCAATAAAGTATTATACGTAGATTCAGCATCATTTAGAATGAACCTAAGACTTCTTTTATTAAGAGCATCTATTTTCTCGGTGTTTCGTACGCTACAGAAATGCCACACCGATGAACAACACTGAAAGTGCGGTAAGATGAAGACCTTATACAATTTGACCAAAATGGCTTTAGAGATCAATTTTCTAAATCTTGACTCTTTCACTGGAAAGGAGAATGTATACTCTGTATCACCAAGGATCAAGGCCTGATGTTTAGTTTCGTTGACAATCATACCATTGTCATTGTACCATTGATTTGCTTTTTCAACTTCCTTACACAAGCATTCTTCAAGTGCAATCGGATCTTTTTCTGAGTGATAAATTTGGTGGTCGTCAGCATACGCATCTAGCTTAGCTCTCTTTATATGATAGAAAAGATCGTTAACAAATATATGAAAAAGAGTCGGGCCTAAGACACTACCCTGAGGCACCCCACGCTTCACAATGTTCCATGATGAGAACGTGTCACCAATCTTCACTCTCTGTTGTCGATTTGACAGATAATCTCTTAACAAGGCACAGCTGTCCTCGTCTAGTCCGTGGGCTTTGAGCTTGGTTAATAGCAGGGGGTGTTGTATAACATCAAAGGCCTTTGACAAGTCCATCGATACTATCCCTACGAGTTTCCCATCATCGCGCATTGACCTCCATTCTGTCATCCTTAATAACGAAGTCTCACAGCTGTGGAACTGTCTATACGAACTTAGACAATCAGACAAAATAGAACTATAAAAGTCATTCAGCTGTAAGACTAAAATCCTCTCATAAATATTGTTGATTGCTGGCAGTGTTATTTTTGATGAGAGCAGTGCCATAGTCGTCACCGATTTCTTTCTTAAGTCACCGAAAACTTTCCAGTTCGCATTTGGTCCATCCATGCTAACCTGGGTGATGTCCTTGACTGACAATCCACTATCCAATACACTTTTAGTGAAATGCTCCATCAAATTGTCAGCTGTACCATGACCTGCAGCTAGCAATGTAAAACTTCAGCAATTGAAGTGTCTTCACACACGCGCACACACACACACACACACACAAAACCAATAAGCTTAATTCTAATTAATTTAAAATAGGTTTCGGTAAAACTTAGATATGTGCATAATTTTCGCTTATTTATTTGTGTTGCCTTCATTTGAACATTAAATTTTCTTATGTACGCACTTACCCGCCAAGAAACTTACTTCCAAAATATCTGGTTCTGACTTCGCTGCTTAGGTTATTCCAGTAACGGAGATGGATATCCATTTGCTTTTCCTGCATCTTCCTATTGAAACTTTCATCGAACAACACAACAAATGGTCCCTTCACACTCTCCTTAAGTAGCTTCTTGAAGTGTTAAACCAAGCCAAAAACAGTTATATACGCTGCCTTTCACGCACAAAATTAGGTCTTGCTGAGCTTTCAAAGTTTTCTGTGCGCAAGATGTTGTTACCTTTTTGTTGAATATTTACAAAAAAAAAGGGGGAATTTCTTGTCTTTAGTGTTGGGAGGCCTGTGCCCCCCATAAGGCATAGCGAGTGAGGAGAAAACACGTGTAACGTTTTTTTTTTGAGTCGGACATGTTGGTTGTTGAAGTTTTCAGTTAGCATTGTTGCGGATTCCAAAGGCTCATACATTCGAATCATAAAATTGATCTCGATTGTGAGCTAAGAAACAAAGTGTGAAATTAGCGACTACACATGACAAGGTTGCGTTAATAAAGTTTTATTTATTCAGGACCTTTCCATAAGATTCAAGGACTTGAGCAAATTTTTAAGTTTTCATGGACTTTTCAAGGGGTTGATGCTTTTTCAAGGACTATTCAAGGCCCGTGCGAACCATGATACAACATTCTCAGGTCTTCTTAGCTATAGAACTACAGTTTTAAGTGTCTTGTTCCCATGCATGCAAATAAACAAATTTACTTCCACAGAGTTTCCACAGGTTATTCGGATGTGTGTGTTGCTTCTGTCTACTGCAAGAATCTAGAGCCGTAATGATATCCAACATTTGCCAATAGTTGATTTGGTAATAAAGAGCCAGTTCCCTTTATGAAGTGGATGAACTCATTTGACATAAATGAAGTAAACCGAAAAAATGACCACGTTCTTATTTTCTCGGTTATCTTTGTTTTTGCTTGCTTTCATTACAGTTACTGCGGAGGCGGTCCCTCTCCTAATGAGTACTACACAAATTTCCACGGCAGTTGAAAACGTCGTTTTGCGCAGACTTCAAAGTGTGTTCAATGGCCGTAGAATGAATCGTCCCCGAGTTTGAATTTATCCGAGAAATGAGCGTTGATTTAAGGAAACCTGCAGGATTCCTGCCCCGTATGATTTTTAGAGAGAGTTCCTCCGAATGAACTTCGAGTCCATCCAAGCCCTCTGTCGTATGCTCTCGCAGTAAGAAACGCTCTCATCCAAGCAGCAATACCCATAGAGAACTGGAACTGTTAAGTTTGGTGTTGAAAACTGTACCTGAATTAACACTATTCGTAAATTCTCTCGTGCTATGTTTCACTTCAGAGAAGATTACATCTCTTTTCCCATCCGATAGAAAGGTGTTAGTGATTAAGAAATTTGAATTAAAATATGGTCTACCTCAAGTAGCAGGCGTTATCGACGGAAGCCATATAAAGCTAAGAAGATCATGAAGCATTATGCACCAGTCAATGTAAACCCCCGCACCTCCCCCCCGGCCGGGACGTAGCGGGGCATTTGTCAAGCGCTCACTTCTAAAGTTGCAAAATGCCCCGCACCCCAAGGTCAGGTTTTTCCTCTAA
Organism: Stylophora pistillata; assembly: GCF_964205215.1. NCBI lineage: Eukaryota > Metazoa > Cnidaria > Anthozoa > Scleractinia > Pocilloporidae > Stylophora > Stylophora pistillata. The sequence goes on from NC_142530.1 coordinate 10,599,444, forward strand.
TTGAAGCTAACGACCCCGCTCACATCCCCCGCTCTTGTTGAGTGGAAGACACAGGCTAATGTAAATGGTTTAAACTTTATTTGTCAAGTAACAAACGTCACCGCATACAATGCTTTTCAAATGGTTTAAAATATTTGTGGTGTCTTTATAGTCTACTGTTAACATTTAACAGAAATATTAAATTATACATGCTAGTAGAAGAGGGTTAATAAATGGAGGTCCCGTCTCCGGTAGGGTTAGGGGCAGGAGACGTTAATTTCCCACGCACGAGATTACTGTGTGATGGATGTTATCCCCTGGGGTGGGATGGGTGGGCTTACTGGGCCCGCAGTAATTGGCGCATGCTGTTGAGGTGTCCCTTCCGGTCGGCGAAGCGATAAAATAAATAAATAAAGAAATAAATAAGTGTTAGTAAATGCAGTTTAAAAATGTATTTCAAAAGTTAAACAAACAGAGGGTCTGGATGGGGTGCATCGAAAACACTAAACACTCAAATTTTTCCATCTATAACATCAAACAGTTAAATTTTAGGCTGTTTAACATCTAACACTAAAAAA
>NC_142530.1:10885000-10930000 GCF_964205215.1 Stylophora pistillata
ATTGATGACATTTCCAACGTTCTTCAAGACTTGGCCATCTCAAGACTGTTAATGCATCAGTGGATGAGGAGTGAAGTGATCTATCTAATATCAACTTAGCTGCTTTGTTCTGCAGAATTTGCAACTCCTTCATTAGTGTGACATTGTCCTTGTCACCCCAGACTAAATCAGCGTAATCAAAAATAGGCAGCACTAAGCTATTATAAAAAAGTAACCGAGCGTTATAAGGCAAATAATACTTAATCTACGTAAAAGCCCAAGGTTCTTATTAACCTTACATGAAATATACTCAACATGGTCGGACCATGTAAAATTTGAGGACAATATAACTCCCAAATATTTAAAACTAGTTACAGAATTTATATCAGTGTCAAAAATAGATAATGAGAAAGAGGAAATACCAACAAGTTTCCTATTACTACCTATAATCATGGATTTCGTCTTAGTAAGATTCAAACTTAGCTTATTTCCATGTAGCCACTGAGAAACTTGCAAGAGATCATCATTCAGTGCCTCTTCGAACAGGTGTGGCTCCTAAGCAAAGTAGTATAGGACCGTGTCATCAGCATACAAAGTCATCTTGCAATTCTTTATAGCCAGAGGAAGGTCATTAATATAAACCAAGAAGAGAAGCGGTCCTAGAATACTCCCCTGTGGCACCCCAAAGGTCATCGGGAGAGGTTCAGACATAGCATCACCACAGGAAGTCCGCTGTTTACGATGACTCAGGTAGGACTTGAACCACTGTAGCGTGCTGGGCGAGACACCGATAGCCAATAATTTAGATAACAAGATCTTATGGTCAACGGTATCGAATGCCTTGGTCAAATCTAAGAACACTGCACCGCACAGTTCTCCACTCTCCATATGCAATAGGACCTCATCTGCAAAACTGGTGAGAGCTGATGTTGTAGACAGTTTGGAACGGAAGCCAAATTGTTTGTTTGAAATGAGGTTATTTGAATTTAGAAAGTCATAGAATTGGAAGTGGACGACGATTTCCAGTATCTTACTCATCGCTGGCAGAATAGAAATTGGGCGATAATTTGACGCATCTGTCCTATCTCCAGTTTTGAAAAGTGCAGCTACTTTCGAGCATTTCCATATTTCAGGAAAATTGCCAGTGCGAATAGAGAGATTCAGTAACTTGGTGATCGAGGGACAAATAACACGCGCGCCACACTTTAAGAGTCTCGCACTGATGTTGTCCAAGCCAATAGCTTTATTTGTCTTCAGAGAAAGCAGATGCTTGAGTACTGTTTCCTCGTCAACTTCGTAAAGCGAGAAATACTGTAATTTCGTGGCCGATCTGACTGGGAACATAACAGCAGCTGATATTTTATTTCCAAGACTTCTGCCAATGGAAGCGAAATAATAGTTGAGCACGGATGCAATAGAGGCTGGAGTGGTGTGTTCAACACCATCAGCTACGATACATTGTGGGCTCGAGGATTTAGTCTTGCGAGAAGACACCTCATTCACCGCCTTCCAGATCTTCCCTGAATCCCCTTTTGCCTCTAGAATCAAGTCACAATAATACCTGAATTTTGCTGCCTTGACTTCGCGATTGACCCTATTTCTTAGCTTCCTATTGCAAGCCCAATGATAAACAGAATTGGTTTTCACAGCTTTACGATGGTGAAAATCACGATCTTTCATCATCTCGTTGATTTTATCATTCAACCACGGGAGCGGAACACCTCGTATTCTTCGCCTTTTTACAGGCGCATGCAGGTCAGCTATTTCAGAGAACAGTTGATTCCAAATAAACACAGCGTCGTCGATGTCTTCCTCGTTTTCAATAACGTGCCATGGGACGCTATTCAAGTCCGCTAGGAAGGTGTTCTCATCAAAGTTTTTATAAGAGCGGTATTCAATTGTTTTTGGTGGTGCCTTAATTATACCTGCTTTTAAAACACAATAGACGAGGTAGTGATCACTCAGTGAAACAGGAACAACACCTGAGTCAGTGATGCGTTGATCATTGTTCACTAAAATCACGTCAAGCAAATCTTTAGAGCTCGTCAGGTTTTGTTTCACTCCAATATCCGTGATGATTTTTGGTGCAAACGGCGTGATCAGAAATAGAACTTCCATTCGAACACGTTTAAATCCCTGACACAAAACGCTAAAATTTCTTTTTTAAGTCGTTGTATTGTGAGATAGGGATTAACATTTTCCCTTGGGCTACTACTTTCTCATCTCTCACATGACTTTCAAAGAGAAAACACCTTTACCCAACTTGACTGCTTAAAGAAGGCAATCTTGCTATTGGATATATACGGAAATTATATTAACTTAATAATAATAGTAATAAATTAAAAATTTTATAGCGCAAGAATCATCGGGACTGCTCTCTCGTGCTTTACAAACTTACAGCAATGATATCATAATAATTAAAATCAAAATACAGCTCATAAAACTAGGTGACCTCAGAACTAGACAGAACTATTCGATTATTTCCTTTTGGAATAGATGAGTTTTAAGAAGTCTTTTAAAAGATTGTACATTATCTGCCCAGCGGACGGCAGTAGGTAATTTATTCCATACTGCTGGTGCAGCCGCGGTAAAACTACGATCACCAAGTGAACGTAGAGCTTTGTTGTGGGTGATCGCAGTAAAAGTTCACAAGACGACCTTAGATCATACCTCGATACAGTCTTTGAAATAATTAGTTCCCTAAGTGCAAGTCCTTATATCTTATTTTCTCAACGCGCGATCTAAAAATTTCATCCTATTTAACAGGTTTTAATCAAATTTATTTTTCAAGGATTTACTTGTATAGGTTGAACTAAATACCTTGAAGGGGGCAGCCAGATATATTCTTAGAGCAAGGGGCATCGAAACTTCATCCTGTACGGACAGCGAAGCAGATGTTCGCCAACTTTTGAATAATAATCGTTAGTATTAATAGCCCTTTCTTTAACGCTCGAAGGTTCATTTCGAAGGTTCATTTCGAGCTTTGAACAAAAAGAAAATCAATTTAGACAAGAACCAAAGCTCGGATGTTGGCAAATCATCGAAAATTTTACCAAAAAATTGCAAGCTGCCACGTATGTATGACAAAAGAACAACTTATCTTGTGGGTACACAGTGGTTATGGAGCGCATTTATTTATAAGCCTGTTTTAGGCGTTTTAGTGGAGCCCTATATTTTAGTGGAGCCCTATATTTTAGTGGAGCCCTATAGAAAACGGCACGAAATTAACCGTGGAGAGAAAGAAATAAAAGAGAAAGGCTTATCGGGTTGCGCCACATGACCAGACTCGAACTTACCCTTTTTTAACACGACCCAAACGTCCCGCCTTTTTTACGCCGCCACTGCTGTGGTGCCGTTTACCATCTCGCTCCGTTTTACAAACTCAACGTCTAAAACAGGTTGCAATTGATAAGCGGTGGAATGAGAAAGAGGATTGAGGGGGCCTTCAGCCCCTCACATTTGGTGGGTAGGGGGTTTAGGGAGAAGGTGCTTTCCCCTCCACTCACGTTTCTATGGGGTAGTCAGTTATCGAAAGAGAAGCTTATAATTGGCCTGGTAAATCCTTTTATAGTGATTGCTCTAAGTGACAAGATGTTGGACGACTTTTTTGAACAACTGCTGACTTACGCAGAATTACAAATCGACAGTATCCGCAGTTAACACGTGTAAAACGTCAACTCAAAGTTGCAAAATACTTCTCCCAGACTCATAAAGTTTGAGCTAAGATAAGTCAAACGTCAGGGGCCTCTAGGCTGGAGAACCTTAGACATTCAACGAGTAAAGTCCAAAAGCTAAATTTCAAACTTTCGCATTGTATAAGATTCAGGTGATTATTCTTTCAGTAGTTATACAGACTACTTAAAATTGAAGCTATTTTAATTTTAGATTTAGTATCTGTAGCTAGACGCCCCTTAGTTGACGGGGCAGTGTTTTTTGAAATAAAGTATTTTATTTACCCACTATACAAAACAGGTATTATCTTTTTGGATTCTTTTTCCTTCTGGTGCTGGGTTGTATGGTGGTGAGTCCTCATAACCAGGTATGATGCCTTTATGGCTCCTTTTTCCTTCCGGTGCTGGGTTGTACGGTGGTGAGTCCACATAACCAGGTATGATGTCTTTTCGGCTTCTTTTTCCTTCTGGTGCTGGGTTGTACGGTGGTGAGTTGGCATAACCAGGTATGATGCCTTTTTTACTCCTCTTTCCTTCTGGAGGTGGGTTGTACGGTGGTGAGTCGGCATAACCAGGTATGATGCCTTTTTTACTCCTCTTTCCTTCTGGAGGTGGGTTGTACGGTGGTGAGTCGGCATAACCAGATGTGATGCCTTTTTGGCTCCTCTTTCCTTCTGGGGGTGGGTTGTACGGTGGTGAGTCGGCATAACCAGGTATGATGCCTTTTTGGCTCCTCTTTCCTTCTGGGGGTGGGTTGTACGGTGGTGAGTCGGCATAACCAGGTATGATGCCTTTTTGGCTCCTCTTTCCTTCTGGGGGTGGGTTGTACGGTGGTGAGTCGGCATAACCAGGTATGATGCCTTTTTGGCTCCTCTTTCCTTCTGGTGGTGGGTTGTACGGTGGTGAGTCGGCATAACCAGGTATGATGCCTTTTTGGCTTCTTTTTCCTTCTGGGGGTGGGTTGTACGGTGGTGAGTAGGCATAACCAGGTATGATGCCTTTTTGGCTCCTTTTTCCCTCTGGTGCTGGGTTGTACGGTAGTGGGTCGGCATAACCAGGTATGATGCCTTTTTGGCTCCTCTTTCCTTCTGGTGGTGGGTTGTACGGTGGTGAGTCGGCATAACCAGGTATGATGCCTTTTTGGCTTCTTTTTCCTTCTGGGGGTGGGTTGTACGGTGGTGAGTAGGCATAACCAGGTATGATGCCTTTTTGGCTCCTTTTTCCCTCTGGTGCTGGGTTGTACGGTAGTGGGTCGGCATAACCAGGTATGATGTCTTTTTGGCTCTTTTTTCCTTCTGGTGTTGGGTTGTACGGTGGTGAGTCGGCATAACCAGGTATGATGTCTTTTTGGCTTCTTTTTCCTTCTAGTGCTGGGTTGTACGGTGGTGAGTCCGCATAACCAGGTATGATGTCTTTTCGGCTTCTTTTTCCTTCTGGTGCTCGGTTGTACGGTGGAGAGCCGACATAAATAGCTTTGATACCTCTGTGGCTTCTCCGTTTTCCCTCTGGTGCTGGGTTGTACAGTAGTGGGTCAGCATGACCAGGTATGATATATTTTTGACTCCTTTTTCCCTCTGGTGCTGGGTTGTACCGTGGTGGGTCAGCATAACCCGGTATGATGTCTTTTTGGCTTCTTCCTTCTGGTATCCCGCCGTATCTCTTTTGTCCGACATATCCAGGTATATCTTTTTGGCTTCGTCTTCCTTTTGGCGGTTTGTTGTGTGGTTTTTGGTCCACTCTACCAGGGATGAGTCGTTTTGCTTTTATTCTCTCCTGTTGTATGTTGTGGTCCTTTGCGGGGGAATTTTGCGATTCGGAGAAGTGGAAAGTTAAAACTAATATCAGGAACGTTTGTGCAGGCTTCATTGGCTTTACTTGACTAGTTTCAACTACGTTTATCTCTGTCGTTTTAAGTTTGTTCACGGTTCTTTATATATTTTGACGGTAATCATTATGCAGTGGCAATGAATATTTGATTACACAGGAACGAGATATTGATTCTTTAATTTATGCTAAACGTATGTTGTTTCAATTTCATCAAAAAAATGTGATATGAATAAGACCTTTCATTTGTTGGCTTGCCATTTGATAACAATGTTCCTTATTGCAGCTAGAAATAACACCTGTTTTAATTATCTTGCCCTTTTCCCTCGCAAAATTATTACAGAGAAATCTTCATTTTTGGGAAATTACTTGTATTTTAGTGTACTTGTTTTAAATCCTTTGTAATTTTAGGAACATCTTAAAGGATATTTGAACTCAGTGCGAAAAACCGCGATGGATCGTACTCAATCCAGTTTCAAACTAGTCAGATATTACATGAAAAAAAAAAAGTACAAATTTTCAAACAAACCGTCATAAAAGAAGAAATGAAAAAGTTGAAATGTCTCATTGATCTGATATTGACGAAAATTGTCATTAGAACCCTGAGGTAAGACAAGGAAATTGAAGTCTGAAGAAAGCTTCATCTTTTAATTTCATCTTTCAAATTACTTTGAATCATCAACGATTTAAATATCATTGTGGGTTTTCAGCGAGGAAGCATTCGGTTGTATGTTTACTGAATACATATTTGTCAACTGAAGACAATGAAAAGCAAAAACGTACAAGTTTTTCTGAGACTCGGGTCGGTTCCAGACATTTTCAAAGCAAATTTCGTCAACGGTGGCTGTACCGGCTCGAACTTTTTGCGTTTCAAGGGCAGCTGTGAAATATTGATGCCAAGCAACGACACCAACATTCAAATTGATTTGGGTGCTTGATTTCGGCGAGATCACTCTGACTGTTTATATGAGACTCACATCAACTTACAATGATATTCTCAGATGGGTACAACCTTATGCTTTACGATTTTTGCCACTGGAGTTAACTATTCTGATGTTTAGGTTTGTTAATAAAGCAATTCTCAATATCTCGCTGTGTTATGAATTACACGTCATTTTTTATTTTAGCATTCCCTAATTATATGTGTTTTCTTAAATAAATTGCTTTTTACAGCTTGCTGGTATTTTCTAGCTCATTAAGTCAATTAGAAACGTGGGTGTCCATCGCCCTATTGACAACTAACCTCAAATGTGTGATATGCCACATTTAAAAAAAAATGTATCGCTCGCACCTTTAGGAATCGACTAAGTCGGCTGCTGTGCTAATTTTAAGCTTTTCCAACAACGTCTGAAAAGGAATTGACCGTTTTTGTCGCAGCAAGGGCATTTTTTCATTTTTAAAGAAAAAAGTATCCGCCGCCCAATTAGATCCCATCAGTTTTGATTAACAGGAATGCACGATAACACTTCCAGAATTTCTGAGAAAAGTTATGAGGCGATCAGAGTTAGTTTGGGTTTATATGTCAATAAGAATGAAATTTACCCGTGTACAACGTACATCAGGCTTAGTTGGGACAGCACTTTAGCAAAGATGCCATGCGTTTAGAAAGGGGAATGCAAAGGCGTAACCTCACGTTTCGCTTTGATCTGAAAAAAAAAAAAGTGTAAAAAAAAAAAAAACTGTGCGACCAATAAGTTCCTTGGATAGGCACAACTTACAGGAAGGAATAAAGAAAATGAAATGTGCACGATTAATATTACAACAGACTGCGAATGTCAAACATGAAAATTGGGTAAGTTAATTCTGTCAAAGGAATGAATAAGCTCCTTTCAAGGAGTTTTGGCTGGTTTTGGTCCAACATATAGTTCAGTAATTTATACTTCCTCATTTTTTTATTAAGATGCGAAGAATTCAAATAAATATTTGATGTTTCTTCCGAACTGTCCTTCGGCCTGATGAATGAATTTGTAGGTAGTTTTGTTTTCTTTTTCTTGTTCATATCTGTTTTATGATTATCATACCGATATAAATCTTATAAATTTTAGTTTAGTATATACTTTTACTATTCATACTAGTTCCTTATCTTGTCTTTCCTTTTTATCGATGATGGTAACTTTTTTAAGATTTTAATCTTTTTTCAGGAGGACCCTCGTGTAAACCCCTTTTTGCGAACTTGGTATCCTCCATAAAGACTAGTTATCATTATATTGAGCTAATGCACGGTGGCTACCAAAATCCTTATCATGTCTGGAGTGAATTTTCCTCTCAGTTCCAGGATCCTGAGTCTGTTTTACTATTTGTACCTTGTGACGCCAGCTCCGCCAAATATGAGGTTAAAGTGGATAAATTATAATAAGATAATTTTTTAGGCTCCAGTGGTTTATACGAGTCTTGAAAAAGGATGAAAGGACGTTAACTGTCCAGAAACTGAAATAGCGGCACAGTATCGATAAATGCTAAACATATGGAGCTCTTAAAAAAGCATTACCTTGTTACAAAAAATGCGCTGAAAAAGCAATTATGTCTGAGACATGTCTATTATGTGACATATCTATTTACATGATGTAGGACATATACTATGTTTGCCAGCATGTGCGTCTCACAACAGCGAAGTTAACTCCTAACTACACCCAAAAGTTTCAGAGTGGTCAATAGTGAGCAGATAGTTATATGATAACCGTGTAATTCCAGACTAGACAACAACAGTAAACCCTCGCCATTTTAAGGAAATTACAAAATTTGTTTAGAAGAAATACCGACCAGATCAATCTTTGTAATTATCCTTCCTAGCGAGTCAAGTTGCCCTCAAACAGCCTCCTGTTGGTGACCGTCACCCACGTTTAGACTGTCTGAGCCAAGTTATCCCAATTCCACTTCCTCAAGGTTTTTTATTTTTTTTATCGTTTTATTTCGCACAGTTCTGCAATGTGTCTTGACTGAACACTTTAATCAAAACAGAAGAGAGTACATTTTTGCAGTTTTTTCCTAGTTCGTTCGCGTCAGCCTGCAGTAAATATAATGAATAATACTATGAACATTCAATTCCCCTGTAATAAGTGTTGGAAGCGATTTTCGTCTGCTTTTTATTATGATATCTGTTGATTATTCGTAACTTATGACCAGTCTAGAGGCAACTTATAAGGGTTTCATTGATGAGAAACCTTTCCTTATCTTTGTTCGTTCGACTGTGGCCAGTTTTGCTGATCAACATGCCCGGGACTCAAAAATGCGTATTGATGTTTCTTTGCATAACAAAAAAGGCAAAATGTCTCGCTTATAAGTGCCTAAGCGCGTTTCAATTTATGAAATCTAATTATTTGACAGAACAACAACTGAAATATGACGTGTAGCTGATTTTATCAACCAAAATGATAATTTTTAATAGGCACGTTGTCTCAGATTACGAGAGACAAGAACAAATGAATTACTCTTAAAGAAACTTTTGACTAGGTTTCAACAAACTCAGAAATTTCTGTAAATTTAGAGACATATAGCTGGATATGAAGTGTTTATGAAACTTGCAAAGGGTTCCCTCTCCGTAATAGGCATTCTAAACCTAAAAAAAAGCTCTTGCTTTCATATTCAAACTAATATTTCTAGACTAACACCCCGTTGTTAGCTTGAATAGCTGAAAATATGCCAGCCTTTGACTAGTCATTTTAGGTTCACTTTTCAACCGATGGATTGTGATCAACAATTTTGCAAAAAAAAAAAAAAAAACAGTTTTTGACTCAAAAAGGAAAGGACAACATATATATAATATTCATACCGAGTGTGAATTTTAATATGGTTGAAATGGTTTGTTTGACTTGGGTATTTACCATCAAAACAATGGCGCCCCGCTGAAATGAAAATAAACTGTAAATTAAATCAAATCATGTAGGTTTTTGAGGAGAGGGGAAAACCGGAGTACCCGGAGAAAAACCTCTCGGAGCAGAGTAGAGAACCTACAAACTCAGTCCACTTATGACGCCGAGTACGGGAATCGAACCCGGGACACATTGGTGGAAGGCGAGCGCTCTCACCACTACGCCAACCCTGCTCCCAAGAGAATCGCTTCAATCGGTAGAGAAATATTTGAGCGATTCTTCTGACAACTGGCATGTGATTGCGACGATCGTCGAAATAGAACTAAAGTCTCTCTTGCGACAACGATGGAGAGGTGTGGTTTCCATATGATAATAACGATCGCTAAATATTTTTGTAGGGATCATATCTTAAAAGCTTTTAGTCTTTTAAGCTTTGTCTAGTTACCGCCTCATTTTCAATACTAATTAGGCGGCGTTTGCGCGATTGTTTGCGGAGGCGGAGCTTAGCATATATTGATAATCTTGCGGGAAGTTTGAAATGGGTAACTTGTATTCTCGTGGGAGTCCCCAAAGGACAAATTTGGAGAGATCACTGCGATGCAGAGCAAACGTTTTCGAAATTCGCGTTTTGCGACTGCTTCGAAAGCTTGAAATCCCTTGAAAATTTCTATGGCGCTTTCTAGAATGTTAAATAAAAATAACCGTATGGTAAAAGAAAAATCTAGCAATTGAGTGAAGATGAATTACGCCTGAAAGTGTGCTGAGATCGACTTCTCATACCAGCAGGACGCCAACATAGTCAATTTTCAAGGCAAATTTGCGACCTCTTCTGAAAGCGCAAGAGCAAAGTGTGACTGATACACTGTTCAATTGAACTTTCTTCTATAAAAGCCATATGGTAAAAGTAGGATTCAAAAAGTAGTTTATCCGTAAACGAATAGAACGTAAGCTTTCCTCGACATTTTCAGCCCTTTCCCTCTATTGTTTGGCAATCATTTTCTAATTAGCGTTTAAATTTAGCGCCAGTGTCTCAATGAAAGTCCCGGATATGTCACTAAATTCTGGGCGATGCCCTCTGGTAACATTTGATTAGAAAATACGGAAATACCAACAAAAGAATTCCTTATCAGTTTAAAAGCTTTTATCAGAACTTCTCTTGAAATTCGTCGTTCCGACAATTTGCAAATCATTTCATTGTAGGCGGAGAGAGGCGCTCAGTGCATTCACACTAACCCCTGAGTATAAAAGGGGGTTAAAACGTAAACTACATTTTTATATTTACAATTTTCTTAAAAAAATTTGATTGTGGCTGCATTCTACAACGGAGATTACCTCTAGCAAGATTCGCAAAAAATATCTCATATCCAATTTGTGTGAGGATTTTCTGTCTCTATGATATCTTGGTGAATGGTCATGATGGATGATTTGGCAAAAGTGAACTCAGCCGCGGATCACCATGATATGAAGCCGATAACGTGTTATGAAGGAACTAGACCGGAGTACGTGGCACAGACGTTTTTCTTGGTGTACATTACCATTGCTACCATAATTGGCAATTCTGCCATATGCTGTTCAATCTACTACAATCAAACTCTTCATCGCTTCTCAAACTATCTCGTTATGTCACTTACTTTATCAGACCTGATGGTTGCCTTTTTCGATGTACCAACGCGAACACATCAAAGTTTGCATAACACGCATTGGTGCCTCAATGAAAGCACTTGTGTTTTCTGGATTTGGGCAGATTTAGCTTGCCGCTGCACCTGTTTCGCGAACCTAGCACTAATATCGCTAGACCGCGTTTCGTAGCGACAAGATATCCGTTGAGGTATCACCGAATAATAACCCAGAGAAGGGGTCAGTTGATAATTATCTATATCTGGTTTCATGGAGATGCGATAGCTTCACTCGGACTAAAAAACTTGACTAATTCTACCATTCCAGCGTTTTCTATAGACAATCCATCAGGATCCCAAAGGACTCCAGACCCGGCTTTTTACACTTTTGTCGCTTGTGTGGGATTTTTTCTTCCTTTGCTCACCATAGCAGCATCGTATTCTTACGTATTTTCAGTTTCCTTGGAACACTGGAAATCCACCAACTGCAGGACGCTACCAGAGCCTCTCTCACTTGTTCAGAGTATCGATGATTTACACTGACTCGGGAGATCAAAGCTGCTGAAACATTGGCCATAGTTATAAGCGCCTTGATCTGTTGCCGGCTCCCGTTCTTCATCATCCTAATGGCTCTGTTTTGGTGCTCGACATGTTTCACCCGAACGAGCCCGTTTGTAAACATAACATTTATTTACATTCTTTCAAACATCACCACTGCCCTGAATCCATTCATTTTCTTCATCTTTAGTCACAGACTACGAGAAGCTTTCTACAAATTCTATACTCGTATTAAGAAGAGCATAGTTTTTCATTGAAATTTCCTATCACTAGAAGAGCCTTGAGGCATTCTTTAAATACAAGCATAATCGTTTGTTGTAATTTGTCACCGTGAATCAGTTTTCCAAACGGAGTAAAAGAGCATATGAAATTTTTGGATTATTGTCCGTAGAATAAACTAAACGAATGTCTTAGTTTGGCACGCGGGTGTTGCGTACGTAAGAAATTCGTTAATTTTTGTCCCTTGCTAGATTACGCTGCAAACGGTTCGCACTCCTCATGCATGTTCTTACCCATCGGAAATTCGAGCCGCCAAAAAAATTGAACCCTGTGTGGATCCCACTGTAATGTCGTAAAGGAACACGTTCTCCTTGGTTGAAACGGCTGAAAAATTTCGTCAAGGGTTGGTATAATGTGCTGAAGTTACGCAATTCAATCGAAGTTGTACGTCTTACTTTTGAGTAAACTTAAAGCTTACTTTCATTAAAGAAAGCAATCAAATCATTGAATCAAAGAGTGGAATGTATCTCTGTGCCAGTTGTTATTCACTTTATTCGCTCAGCCACTGAGGCTTTTCTTATTCAGGAACTGAACAAAGAGGCATGTGCTTTAATGCTGTTATGATTAGATTCATACACCAAACAACTTCGGCTCTGTTTGTTGCTGAGTATAACTGACTAAGGTTTTCCAGTAAAGAGCTGAAGCCCGTTAATGCCTAAGAAATTGTTCACATACCTGAATACTCACAGACCTGCTAAACACTCGATGAACAACAAAAATTATCGGCAAGGAAAGACACTGTTAAGCTTCAGTTTATCATTCGCCCGATTTACTAGAGCCTCAGAAATTGTAAAGTGAATCTTCCTGTGACAATTCTATGTAAATCTTGGCGTTTGCACGTTCCGAGAAAACAATGAATGCTTCAAGGACACTTAGAAAAACCACTCCCTAATAAACTGCTCGGGGTTTGTTTCACAAAATATGTCCGCTCCCACATTATTTACGGTCAAAAAGGTATATTACAACAGCTTTTTAAAGACATTCTTAAGTTCCATCCGGTCAGTATGAAAAGGTAAGAGATATTGTCGCTGCCTGAGGGTAAGCATGGTCAAATGAAGTCCTTAAAATCTCAAGAATACAACCAAAGTCCACTTGTATTGTTAGACTGAGTCGGCCAAACTCTATGTACATGTTACTGTTGAAGGTTGTCCTCTTTAAATGAAATAAACTACACCAAAGGTCACCAAGCTGATACCCAGGGTAACCCAGTCGATAGTAATCACGCAACCTGCATTCCAGAATGAAAGAGCAGTTGTGTCTCCATGGTGAGACATTGAATTGCATCCGCTCCATTGGCAGCAAGTGAAGCAGCGTTTCTCGTGAACTGGAATGAAAGAAACAACGCTTAGAACCAAAAGATACTTTGGATACATACGTGCGCAAAAATGAACGCCAACGTTTGTTATAATTTTCTTATAAAATAATGCGGTAAAGGTCGTTTTAACGATATACGTCTCATTCGCCCAGTCTGTTTATGTGTTCCCGAATAGACTGTCAGTAAAACAATTTAAAGCGTTTCTTACTCCATATTCAGTGGTTAGAATGATTCCGCAAATTTTCAGCGCGGTGAGCTAAATGGAAACTGAAAAGAACTTTCCCGCGACAATATATCTCCTTTATGCAATGAATAATTTTTTGATGTAAAAAGCCAAGAATATACCATATGAAATAATTTTGATTGATAAAAAGCCAACTATATTGTTCACTGTCTTTTTTTTAATATAGTGGAAAGCTTGAAACCTGAACATGATAATGGCTTTAACTCACACTACTTACCTTTGCATGGTTTAGCACGAGCTCTCTGACATTGCTTGTGGTTGGCACAACCCATATGATAATGAACTATATTGTTTCGCTTTGTACTCTTTGTAAAGCAGATATTAGAAAGACCATCATCACATTTCTTGAGCGTGCGTTTATGCGTACATTCGTCGTATGTGGAATTCATCGGACAGTGATGACACATGGGATACATTTCATGGGCGGGGTGTTTCACGCTACCATGCTGGTAAGATATGTCCGGATCATCCTCCTGAGCGAGATCACCAGAGGGATTTTTCCCTTTTGCTACAAAAGAAAGCGTCAAATTTACCATGGTTGTTACCTTGGTATATCTCGCTGGCAACACTTTGTCAGGCTACGTCGATAAATCTCTGAATTTGTGATACATACCGATTAGAAAATATTTCACATTATTAAGTGAGGTGACATTTGTAATGAAATCATTCATATTCGGGTCTTAGAGATATAAAGACCCTAAGGTATCTAAGATTGGATCCCATAGATTATGAGAATCTTAAGGTATGTGATGGAAAAATTGCTCATTCTTGGCTTCTACTATTATCATAAGCAATAGCTAGGATATTTATCGAAAATGTACGAATCCCTGATAACATTTTGCAAATCAGCCATTCTGAGATCCTGTTTTCACTTAGAGAGACGAGCCAAGATAACAATGGTGGCCTATCCGAAAAAAGGCATGTTTTGCCACTTTTGTTCGTTTGTTTGTTTGTTGTTTATGCTTCACTTACGTAAAAAAAAATTGAAGAAAGTGAAGAGTGAAGTTTGCACAAAATAGTCCCGAGGGATTTAGTCAAAGGTTTGTGACGAGGGAGTTATTAAGTCCATTTTCAATCAGAACTGTCAATTTTACGTATTTAGTTAGCTTCATTTGCCAAATGAAGTTAGCTTCATTTGCCAAAAACGATTAATACTATCAGGGTTTCAACAAATTGTAAAGCGGTCAGGTTTTCCTGTCAGGGCCCATGGATAGTTACCTTTAGTCAGGTCATTTGATTTATCATGTTGAGTGACATTCGTGACTTTCCCTTTCCCGCCTGACAGTTCAACAGTCTCGTGATGTGGAAACAGGAAGAACGAAATAGTATATGGGTGAGGTTCCTCGTCTGTGACGTCACTTCCGGTCGTCCGTTCTGCTTGCTGTGCGCATGCGACTTGTAAACGAAACAATGGAAAGTTACGTCGAATGTTAAATCTGTCACACACAGGTGTGGTATCCCAAAAAACTTATTTGGCCTACAATGTATCACAAATTGTCGGAACATAGCATTTTTGCCTGGGAATCAAACAAATTTTGGTTCTGGGCTCATAACAAGTTCTTCCGTTGCAAGCAAAAATTGTTTTTCTATTATTATTTGGGGTGTTTCAGCTGTAGTACTATGCGCGAAGGGGGAAGGATTAGTGTTTCAACAAATTGTGCTGATTGTTTCAGCCTGATCAGTGTTTCCATTGAGATAGATGTGTTGATGGGTTAAAATGAAAGAGCAAAAGTCACAGGGCTACTGAAAACGACTGCACAGTGAAGAAATTTGGTAAGAAAACGTTAAGTTATTGGTTTTGATAATCACAATTAGAGAAGTATGATAAAACTGATGTGCGTGGCGCGCATAAATTTGCAGTTAAGTAGAATCGTGTTTTGTCCGTACTTGCCTTTGTTAGTTTTTTTTTCCCCGTGATATTAAGATAGGGTTGATATTTCACTGATCTGGTGTGTGTTAGTGTTTGCCTTTGTTGTCGCTGTAACACCAAACTGATGAGGTAGGGCGTCTTGCCAATTTTTCTCAATTTCGTAAAGTATCATGGAGGAAATCAGGAAACAACAAACAAACAAACGTGACTGTGACAAAGCAAGTATCCTATTATCTTTTTTCTTTCATTCGTGCGCGATATGGCTTTACGAACTATTCAGCCGATGACTTATTTTGTTTTATAACAAAGTGCAGTAACATCCTATGTATAGTGACGTGTTGTCCTCAGCACATTCATTTGATCTCACCCAAATATTCCCACTGGACTCTCTATCTATAATGTTTACTCCATAACTGAGACTGATTTAAATAAATGAGAGTGATAAATATGTTCCTTGACAAAATTGTAGCACTGGTATCGACTATAATCCCATGCGGATTTCGAGTCTTGTTGGCTTAGAAAAAAGGAAGATGAGGAAAATCAGGTGAACGACCGATCACGCATCGAGGTCCATACTTAAGAGAGACAATACAATTAAAACTAGCTACTTGTCTAAGCTGATAAATGGCGGCCAGTTTTACTGACATAACGAACATCCTAGTTTATGACCCGCAACAGAGCGGGCACTGGGCCTTGTTTTGTCTGAGACGAGACGTATGAAACACTAAGTTGTCAAACTTCAACAGCGCACTACTGTGCGATGATTTTTAACCAAATTTTCTCATAACTGTTAAATAAATGTTTTAAGTCTCTACATTTAAAACTTTCAAAAACAGGAATTATGCATTCCTGAGTAAACACTCCAAATGAATTCCGTTCAACAAAACCCTGTAGATTTATTTTCTCATATCTTAGGTGTTCCGACATGCCAGAAAAACGAAGAAATATTACCCAGTCAGCAGTAAAAGCAACATGGAAAACAAAGTAAGAATGTTTTCTGATGTTTCAACACGGGTCCGTTATCTTTACTTATAAAGTTTAAGGGTGGACAAAGAGTTAAAAGGTGAATTTAAAAAAAAAAAAAAAAAAAAGAACAGTTAATTACGTCATGTTGAGATTATTTTTGTTCAACCATATCTCTCAGGGTATTACTGTTATACGATAGTTTTGTGCAAGAAAATTATCCCCGGCCATTGAATTATGCTCTATAGGATAACATTTTAAACTATTCTTGTAAACGTAGTATAAAAACACATCAAAAACGAAGACTTACAAAGAAACCTTAGGGCTATTTTTGTATCTACTGTTGCGGATCAGATCATATCCAGAATATCGCGCCTGGGCAGATAACTCCTCTCAAGAGGGTATACGTTATTTATTTGATTCAACAGTGTTATGAAGTACTTACCGATGGCCAAGCAAAGCAACAGATAGGCGAACGGCAGTCGGGTCATATCAGCCCTTGTGTAACCTGAGATACACAAAAACAAACTCTACTGAGACCACTTCCCGTGATCTTCAAAGCGTGAAAACAGACATGGGACGGCAGGTACAACAGCAGGTCCCATGTCGTGCCAGGCACTCGCGCGGTCAATCGTCTCAAAGCAGATTTTTGTCACGTGAAGTAAATGTTACTTTGAAATTGAGACAAATGGATATTATCATTGGTGATCTGTCGACAAGGTGGGAAAATATATCAAATTTCACTTCCTTGCCAGAGGAGAAGAGAATTTCATACTCATATCAATACATCGGCGCACGCATCGCATTAAGTTGGTTTTGTGCGAATGTTTTGGATCTGGCATTCCAGAATCAATATTCACCAACAAGAGCGCCTTTTCCTCGAGCGAAATAAATGATTATTTTTTATCGGAACACAGGTATCTAACATTCTGGCTTAAAATTCTTTGCCTTGACCCCTTTGTATGATTGTTGGTATCATTCTAATTAAGAAAAGAGAGAATGTATCCTTAGATATCAATGGAAAATAATTTCTCGGAAAGTAACGAGTTGAGTGAGATCCCAGAGCGGTTCTAAAGTTTTTTTGAGGAGATGGAGAATGACTTCATGACAATAAACATACAGCTAGATCGCTCATAGATCTTTTTTTCTTTTGCGCCAATACTGCGACATAATGATTCTACCTATCTCCCATTTCGCTGTGTTTTCTTTTCAACCTTGATAGGAACTATTGCTGTAGTGACTCGCCGCCAACATCAACTAGAATTTGTCAGTTCTTTAATTTGCTAGAAACAAAGGAAAATTCGAAAATTTTAACCTACCTTCTCCCTTATTCTTCACAATTGAGTTGAAATAATGTGTTCGCTGGTACTTCATTCGAACGTTATAAGTGACTCAAGTTTTAAATCTCATTTCTCGCCTGGTTACCCTCGAATGAACCTGAAAACAGCCTCAGCGAACCCCAGTTTCGAACTTGCATTTTCGCTTTTCAGTGACTGCTGTCTGTTTCTGACTATTTTTTGCCTTGAGGAGTTAACGTAAGTCATCTCATGGTAAGCCCTCAAAGTTTGGACATCCTACAGAATGCTGGACGCCGACGGATAAATTCCGAAACGGTCACATGGCAAATTGGAGCATAGGAACCACTCCTTGTGTAACATCGCATGCTTGATAACACGTCAAGACCGCAAGCATGAAACGCCCTAGGATATAGCCTGAGCGTGACGTAGAGATACAATGACTCTCTCACCTAAAACTTAGGGAAATTTCGGTAAGAAGACTAGCTAGATTATGATCACGTGAGAGACTGAGTAACTGTGTTTGAATCAGTTTTTAATGATTGGGGCTCACTGGCAAAAAAATTAGATGCGCAAAAGTGATTCGTGTGTCAGAATGCGAGATGATTTTTCCTCTAATGCTGAGACTGAAGTCGCGACATCATAATCATGCGCATGAAGATGATCGTCCTAATTAATACTATACGCTTGTAGCTTAGAGTTCCCCGAGTTTAGCCAGCTGAAAGACATTTACTTCCTTTGCTTTCTGATAAAAAAAAACCTACTGAAAGAGATCTAAGGTTATTATCTTGGCAGTCGGTTCCGTTGAATCGTTCACAATATCCCTTTCCACTTCAGCCTGACAGGAAAAATAATGCGGTTTCGAGATTCTCAACTAGGAATTGATTGATGATAACTATTGGTGACGTTACAAAACGAAACAATTCATCACTTTTTGCAGGTTTTTACCTTCCACTAAGAGCTGACAGTAACCAAGTAATGGGCTCCTTGAGTAGAAGACTGTCTTTGTTAGAGGAACAAACAGATTTTGTGATATGCCCTTAACCAGGAGTCGAAGGAGAAATTAGTCTCCATGCAAGTCAATAAAATGTTTTACTTAATTAGGTCTGTTTATAATCGTAAAAGTCAGGCATCTATGTCTGTATTTGTCGTTAATCAACATTCGATAATGATAAACTTCCTTCACACCAGAAAAATTAGTTCAAAAGCTCCTCGTCGTGAGAGAGATTTAACTAAAATTTTAACTCAAAGCTGACGTATATCTCTTTTCTTCTTTAGCTGAAAAGAAAATAATATTTCTTTGATCAGATTCTATCGCACATTCCCCATGAACTGTTAAAATATGTCTGTCCCTCATGTCTGTCTCGTAAGTGCATATGAGAGCTTTAAACACATTTCTTAATTAGTATTTTTTTTATGACCTGCTGAACAACCCGCAAACCTACCGGTAGTCTCCTTTGTTAAGATGAAATGTGCTCAGGGATAATTACCACTTCAAGGATAATTCAACACATCAACAGTAATCCAAAGTCAAATTCTCTTATTCCAACTGTATGCTTAAAAAGAATTTCAACTGCTCGAGCGAACCATTCACCGAGACCTCTGCGACAGGCATACCAAATTGGATTGGATGATCACAGGTTTAATGAAATCATCTTTATCTTAATAAAACAAAGCTCAGTGTAAACTATACCTTTAGAACTAGAAATTGGAATAGCCATCAACTCAAGTAAAATTAACGGTCATCGACTGACTTTGCACACCCTGTCTGAATCTCTGTTTTGACCTTAACTGGAAAAGGTTTCACTGTTTTGTTAATGAGTAGGTTAAGTGATTAGTAATTATGGGGGGGGGGGGGTCACTTGCATCATTACATGTGTACAGACGATTCTTCTGAGCACATCATCGTATTTTTGGTTATCAGCTGCAACCCCTCTTTTATATCCAAACGACTTCACAGGACATGAATAATAACAATAAGATAAAAACGCGCCAACTTCTCCCTGTATTTTTCAACCTAGTAATAAACACTTTGACTGTGCTATTTTTCAAATAGCCCCTTCACCCACTCCCTTGCCCGCCCTCGCTCAAAAGAGCTGATACAAGTAAAAAATTGATGTCCACCATAAAAGGCCATTCGCGATATATCAAAATTCAAACCTGGCTCCGAAGCTTGAGGAAATAAACTGACAAAAGAAATCACATCGATGTCGAGAGTTGAATAATTAATTGCTTTTGTTTTATCCCCCCTAGCATCTAAGCCGTGTTAGAATTTTGATGTATCGAAAGTGGCCTATTGGTGGGAATTTTTTTTCCGTTTCTTTGAACAACTTTTAAGTACGATAATCATATTTCAGCCATATTTTTAGCTAGTTTTATTGTTTTGATAAGCTATATTCTCCAGATTATTTTCCCCTTGTCCTCTGAAAATAATTGTTACGCATTTCGCAATGACCTTTTCCATCAGCCTTCATCTAGCAAAACTTTGTGGTCAGCAGTCTTGATTTTTTAGGTAATATAACTTATCATGTATGTGCGGTCTTTCCATGTTAAAACATAGTATTCCATGTTAAGACCACTAAATTACACTGAAACTGTATTATTCCTTTCATCGTCGCAATCACCAGCCTTAAGCCGTATTCCTTCCACTTTGAAGCACCGGCCGCTGACAAAGGTCCTGCTGTCTGTCAGTACAACCACGGCCGAATAAAATTTCCCTAGACCCTGTGGTAATTCGCAATAGCGGGGTTTCCACCGTATATTCCTGATCAAAGCAGTAAATATGGACTCACCGCAGCAGAGCTTGAGGCGATAAATATTTTCATCACCTACACGGGACACTGTTTAGATACCTTTAGAATCCTTTCACATTGTGAATTTATTATTCATCTCTCTAAAGTGAAACAAACCTCTTTCAATCTCGATAAATGATTCGAGTTTTATTTTTGATCAATTTAGACCGTATTTTGGGTTTTCCCTCAAATAAAGAAGAAGGCTTCCGTTTTAACAGTTTTACCCAATCAAAATGAAACAAGTCAGATTTACTGATTGCCATAATCACCCAGAGCACCAATCACACACTATCTTTACAGCGGAAGTGAAAGTAAAATGAATAGCGCGGAACGCCAAAACGAGGTGAGCGTCCTGACGTCACGAACTCCCATGTAATTACGTCATGTGACAAAAATATGCATTGAGAGACGCGAGGGAAAGATCCATTTTGGGGGGAAATTTTACATTTTCTGAAGAGTAGAATTCTCATTTTTGCCCTTATTTAAAGACTAAGAAAGGTCTCGAGAGCAACCCTTAAATGGGTTTTTTAAATTCTGACGGTTTTGAGGTTTCTGTGGCTCTTTTAAATGTTGATTTCTGAAGGTTTATGAGGAAGGAAGGATTCAAAATGGAGGAAAGTGATGACAAACCATTCCAGTGCACGACTCCTGGATGTGGACAAGTAAGGCTGAATACTTTTTGTTCCTGTCATATATCTCTTCCTGGGGGAGTTTGGAAGCGACTGGTTTAATTTTAAAGTGATGTCGTCACCTGTAGATGTTTCCAAGCCTTACGTAAGCCTACATTTAGCCAACTTTTCACCTTCTTCTCTCCGCAGAGATTCGCTAACAACGATCACCTGGAAAGACACAAACAAAAGCACCAGTTAACTCTTAAATTCGGCTCTCTTAAAGGAACAGATTTAACTGTTGCAGGTAATTTTCCTTCGTTTCCAAGATCACACCAAATTTATATTTAGCACACTTACGACCAAACAGATCCTTTGTTAGTTTGTACGTGCGTGCGGTAGTTACAAATTAATTGAGCTGATGACTGTTCGTGATAAATCTTATTCTTTACCTTGTATTAGCTCCTTTGCTTCCTTATCCCCTAAACAACTTGTATAGGTCGTGAGTGATTTGGATGATTCTAATCCATTGTACTCAACTTGATTTCAAACATATTTAATATTTGTCTCTCACGTGTTAAATTCTGTTTTATAGTTTCCCCGGTGTAATGAGGTCTCAAGTACCTTGTTATGGTGTTGGTTGATGTGCTAACTCGTAGTTGTCTTTGCATGCCATATTTTGGAAGAGAAAGTAACATAAATAATTATGTACTTGAAAGATTAAAACATTTGCTACACTTGCTAATTACATTTTCGTAATTGAATTGAAAGTGGTGGCACTTCCGTTGTGTGTTTTAATTCAGTTTGCATTCTACATTCTGCATTCTGCAATATTTCTAAACTATGTCACATCTCTGAGTGTGTTTGGGCAATTGGTAAATCATTATCCAGCTGATTGTTGTGAATAAACACGTAAGCTTTCTGCTTTGTCTAGTTAATGTGGCAGAGTACATAGAATGCCTTTGCTATAAAGATAGGACAGTGTGTTGAATACATTTTGATTAATTTCACTTTGTACTTTCTCCTGTATCGCTGCTGGTACTAATTTCTAAGCAGTGGTAATAATTAACAACTATTCATGGAAGTGGAGGTGGGTAGTGGTGGATATATGATGTAAGCGGCAAGGTAAATATCCACAGCTATACCACTGACACTGAGGTGCATAGTTGTTTTAGTAAAGGTTAAAACAATGAGATTTAATTGCTAGTACAAGAAGATGATTTTCACTCGTTTATTTCTGTAACTAGAAAAAGATATTCTGAGTTTGAGAAGCCAGTCAGAGCCTACCTTCGACACTATCCACTATTTTAGTACATAGCAAGTAAAGTAAATCCACATAAGTGTGCATTTACACTGTTGCCATTACTTTATTTCAGCAGATCAAGATGAACATTTCCATTTTTTTATTGTGTAATATGGTCATTCCTATATCATATCCTCTTTGCAGATCAGACACCAACACCAACTAGATTTTTAAGGAATTGTGAAGAGGAAGGATTATTCCAGGATTTGGACAATCCATTTGATCAGGTGTGTTTAGGGTTTTGCATTCAATTATATGACTGTGAACTTAGTTGAGCAAGGTAACTAGCCTCGAACAGCTCTGAACTTTGAAAAATAAAACAAGTAGTGTTTTTCAAAATGCTGCAGTACAGAAAGGGTACAATAAATTTGTGCAAGCCATGAATTTGCTTTGAGTTAACCAATTAATTTGTGCAAGCCATGAGTTAGCCATTTACAGTATGCATCGGTCAATTTGAACACGTACCAGGGTTCAAAATAACAGCCAGCTGCTGGTGGCAGGCAGAACTTTTAGCACACTTGCTGGCAACTTTTCACCAAAGAACTAGAATTTTACAGAAAATATTAAGCTTATTGATCATCCAACTGAAGCAAAGTCACTGTCATGTTGTGGTGAACATTTCATGTCAGACAATAAAGCAGCCAAGAAATATTTTAAAAGCTTTTTGGAAATGTAAAGGAGTATAAAGTTTTGAAATTTGAAGCTGCTACAGGGAGTAAAAGTCAATGTCATGTTATGGTGAACATTTCATATCAAACAATAAAGCAGCTAAGAAATGTTTTAAAAGCTATTTGGAAACGTAAAGGAGTATAAAGTTTTGAAATTTGAAGCGTGCTACAGGGAGTATTTTTGTTTACAGTACATGCATACATATTTGTGCATATTTGTGCATTTACATACATATTTGTGCAGGCGTGAAACATGGAAGTGTGTGTACACACTATCACAGTACAGTGTTTTTGTTTCTACATGTACATACTACCTTTAATCAAGATTTATTTTCCACCAAATCCTGTTTAATGTCGTTTGTAGAGCCTTCTTAAGAGTTCAAATTAAAGTCGTTGCTTGACAATGCAGAGTTCCCACAAATGCGAATGAAGAAGCATGATAGTTTGTATAGACAAAGTTGTATGTTTCATGCTTGAATAAATACTGAAAAATTGAGCCGTTCACTGTGCTTTGTTCGAAAGGGAATTGCTACAGCAAACATGTTAATCAAATTAAAGATTCTGATGCTAAAATTATTTTAGCAACTTAATCATGTTGAGTATTGAAGACATGTGCTGACTGCTCATTTATTATTGACAGCTGGGGAAAAAATGAGCCTTGACAAAAGCCTTCAAGTTTTTGCTAAAAACTTAAAAATCATTTTGAACCCTGCATACACATTGTGTATTGCCTTTATTTTTGGCGGGGGAATTCATCATGACATCACAATAATGATGATATCCTGGTAGTATTAAACTGTTGGTGAAACAACTTCAGGTAAAATAACTGTAAATCAGTAGTAAAAACATGCGAATTTTTTTTTCTGGCCTGATTCATTTCAGGATTTCAAGAGAGCTGCTGATCAGGTATGTGGTCATGTCACTTACAATCATTTGACAAGGTCATAGTGGTGATAAACATTGCATTTGCTGCTCACTGAATGTGATATACTTGCATGTGAATGATGTGACATTTCTGTTGGTGATAATGCTCTTTTTTTTTATGTATTTACATAGAAGTGAGATGATCATAACGAAACTTTGAACTGTTTCATTTAGTCTTGTAACAGGTTGCATAAAATCTTAAACTATTTTACTTTTACCCAAAGTCATCATGTTTTTAATGGTTGAGGTTAAGTGTGGCATGTGAACTGTTCTGTTAAAGTGACATAAATCCATTTTGTTTTCTTAATTTTTAGCCATCCAACTCATCCACATCTCACTCTTCAGCTCACTTGTCTGATCATAATCAAGCTTCTCTTGCCAGCAATGGGGCTCCAACCCAGAGTGTCATTGTGATTGAGGAAGCTGAGCCTAAACTTCAACTTACACCACCTGTGGAAAATAACACCGCAGCAGACACCAAAAAAGTCATCATATCTGCTGCTCCGGTGTCAGTACTTGTGCGAGTCCCACCGCACATTCCACCAGCAATACCAGCCTCTATAGCAGCTCCTGATGCTCAGGTCCCCTCTGCACTACCAGTGCCAAGTCATTTACACGGACGCCTTAACTCCACAAGTTCTTCAATGCCAATTCCATCCATCCCCACCCCAGCTATTGTAAGCAGCCCTAGTGCAAGTAGTCCACCTTCCTTCATGGGCAGTGCTAAACAGGTGTGTTAACTTGCATTGTATGGGTGATATTTTCAATGATGCCTCAATCATACATTTAAATTTGTGGTTGGTAAATCCACAATTACAGCTGACTGTTTACAGTGAGAATACCTAACTGAGAGAGGTGTGGCTTGGCCTGGGTTTTTGAGGCATTTGTTGCATTCTCACTCTTGCTTTCTTAACCCTTGAACTCCCGTGAGTGATCAAGACAGAAATTCTCCTTACAATACAATTACAATATCAAGCAGACAAGTGATGAGAATATAAAAAAAATTTTTCTACATTCTCATCACTTGCTTAATGTTGATTAGGGTATTATGACATGTAGCTGACCCAATACCAAATTCTATGAACTAACATTTTAAGAGTTCTGTGGCAGACAGTGAGGAGAATTACAAATAAGATCTTGGTGATGGAAGGCTTGATACCTTTCTTCTACCAGGGATAAAAAAGCCTGGGTCAGCGTGGTATCTCATCCATGAGGATTAGCAATCCTCGTAGTCAGTGCATCTTATACAAACCTCTGTCTATCTGTGTCACTTATCTGCAGATTGGGTAATAGTCCAAGTTATATATTGGTCCATTCTCTGTTGATTCAGTGAGCATTATTACACTGTCTGTTTAAACTGTTCAATTCAATGTAACCTGCAGTGTGCTTGTTCCAGTAGTAAATGGTATAACAGAAGAGGTGAAGTAAAAAAGCTAGGGAGGTGTGGGTTGGTTCATTATGTGACCTGGCCTAAACCTTTCTCTTCGTTTTGTTCCCTGCTGCTCTGGCACCAGTTACTGTCATCAGGCTAAATTGCTGCAAGTCCTATATCTCTTTTAGTTACCTTTTTAACAACATGAAAGAATGTAACAAAATGGTTGCCACTTTACATGTAGTTGCTTTGTTTTGACTTTGCAGCGTCTCAAGGAGCAACTCAAAATGAACCAAGCAGCACAGTCTAATAATATCATACATCGTGCCATGACTGAAGCTGTTGACATGGTAACATCCCAACATAATGGTCTCCCTGTGAGTCCAGCTAATCACATAAATCACCAACAAACTACTGTAATAACCCACAACAGTCCACAGGACACCAAGAAAATGTCAGGTGCCTCGTAAGTATTAACTTTGATGATTAAAATTAGTTATGGTATTGTGAAATTTTTGTTTTTATTGGTTTTCAAACTTTGGAATCTGAGCCCATATACAGTGGACCACATGGGAGCATGAAGAGCTAGTTCTCATTTATTGTTGTACTTTTTCAGGAGTGTTTTGGTTGTTGATAAGACAATATCAATTATTGCATATGGGGTTGTTGAATTTGTTGTCCAGGTGGCTGGTCATCTACCACTTCATTTCCGTTGTGTAGCCATAGGACATGCCAGGTTTTAGTCATGTCTTTCATGTTCATCCTCTTTACTTCCTCAATCAGAGTTCATGAGATTAAAAAAAAATAAAAAAATTTGTTTATGCAGAAAACGCCCACGAAGAACACAGGATGAACTGGACCCTGACGAGAGAAGAAAGCGCTTCCTTGAAAGAAATCGGTGAGTATTCACAGATAAAACTTGGTATGCTTACAGTACATGTACGTACTTTGGATGTTATGGATGTTATTGGATGTTATGGATGTTTTTGGATGTTATAGATTGGAGAAAAGAGCAGACCTTGCATCAGAATTTAACTTGCGTTACAATTGATGTGTTCAAGTTTAAGAAAACCAATTGTTTACAAAATTGTTCATCGGTAGCAGCCGTTTCTGTGTTTGAATTGATCACGCTTTTACATCATGTTCACATTTGATTAACCTGTCCTTGTTTCCTTCAGAGCTGCAGCCACTAGATGCCGCGAAAAGAGAAAAATCTGGGTGCAGCAGTTAGAGAAAAAAGCAGATGACCTCAGTAATACGAATGCTCATCTACAGGTATGGTGTGCGGAATGAAATGCGCTTCCGCTTTTTCCTTTTTTGTGTGCGCCGTGTGTTTCGAATTGACTTAAGGTGGCTGAACACAGTTTTCGCGCGCGCTTTTGCTGATGCAATTCAGCGCGCGCACAAGGATTATTATTATTATATTCGCAGAGAAATCAACTGAATACTACATTCTAATCAAGCAGCATAGGGCGAAAACCGTAACCTGTGAGCCATGGAGTAAAAAATAAATGTACATTAACTAATCCTAAAAAGCTTTTCCATTGTGTCTACGGTCTTCCTTTTAACAGGAACTCAAACTGCCACCTTGAAAGTCCGGGCAATATTCAGCGTGCCCGAGAGCACTGCCCTCTGCATCTTTCGCAGTACGTCTGTGCTTCTGCCTCCCACCAGCTCGCGCATCATGACATCCAGCTCCCGTGACCACCCCCCCCCCCCCCGAGGGCATCTATTATGATGTTATATTGCTTCACCTCGTAGCCTGGGAACTGCGAAGGGGTCCGTACTTCAGTGTCTTCTCTTCATCCTGTCTTGTCCGATTGTTAACCCACGGGCAGCTCATTTCTAGCGTCACAACTCTCTTTCACATATGATTTACAATGCGTGCATCCACCCTATTGCATCTGACCTCTTGTTGATCAGCATGTAATAGGGACATCCCTATTACAAGGATTATTATATTAAGCTTTAACATTCTCTGACTCATACACGGGCTTGGGCTTGTCGGGTGAGTACCAGGGTGGTATCTCGTCTATAACTCCCTCATCATACAACAGTTCGTAAAACAGTACCTTCAGTGCTGCGTCGTGACTAGAGAGGTACTTGCTCTGGGCCAGCGCACTGCATCCTGGAGCCTTAACGTGTATACTCGTGTATACTCGCGTTGGCAAGAGCTGCTCGTATAGCTCGACGAGTCCAGCAGTTGTGTGTGATGGGCAGTTCTTCCACTCTGTGAGCCACCAGAAACACCCATCGGCACTCAAACTCTCATCCTCTAGCCTGGTAGTCACTAGACGCCCTTGCCATCGTTGGTTTCTGATCTCTTCCTCTAACTTCTCAATTTGGCACCTCTTTCTTGATCCAAATCCAACTCCAGCCCCAACTCCTCCGCGCACTTAGCCGCTTCTTTAAAAATGGACCTACGCCCCATCCTTGCCGCTTATTATTATTTTTTTTTTATCTAGTCAAGCGCGCGCTATTTACATTTTTCGCGTATTTAATATTCAAAATCTTAATAAGTAGTTTCTTAGAAATCGAATTTGAAATAAAAGCTAGCGCTCAGAAGTCACGACGTTTTGACCTCTCTGAGGTCATTTTCAAGTGAGTAAGTTTTCCAAATCAGCATAAATATGTTGAAGCAAGTTGAAGACGATAAAATGTGGCGAACGCTAAAATATGTGAAAAAGTGTAAACAATATACAATGGAAGAGAATAAAAGATTAAAATAATCGAAGCACGAATTGTTCTAAACAAATAGTTTGGCGCGAATTGAATCGCACTGTTTGTTTAGCGTTGGTTTCAGTTCTTTGATAAAAAAAAAAACATTTCAAAAATAAGGCAGTCAAATTTGTTCTGACACTTCCTTCACTTCGACACTTCGAAATTCTGTGTGATGTCGTTTGGCTCCAAGTCGTGCGGATCCCTGAGGTGGTGTCCAATTGCCGATCCTTTGTGTTCTTCATTTCGTTGGTGTAAGTGTCGGCACGTGTAGCCGACATAGCCTGCATCACAAGAGGCGGTTTGTCTTCCCTGACCCTAATTTCATTCTTGATCTTTTTACATGTATAAACGTTGATCTTCCGACTGAGGTCAGCCAACCGTTTTCGTACTAAATTTGCAGATTTCTGGTCCTTGTAGGGCAACACGATTCTGACTGGGGCTTCTCTTTTATCAGTCAGTGGGGTCTGTGAATCCTCAGACACTTTTGATTCAACGAATCTGCGAATGGTTGACTGCACAAGGTCGTCAGGATAGCGCAGTCGAGAGAAGATCTCTTTAAGGCGTTCACATTCCTCATGAAAAAAGTTCCACGTTGACGAGAGTTGGAACGCACGGTTTAGCATGGTGATCAGCAGTGACCGTTTGTATCTGGCGTCATTGTATTCCAAAATGACATCAGAGAGGTCGAAACGTCGTGACTTCTTAGCGCTAGCTAAAATTCAAATTGTAATATTCAAATTGTAACGTAAGCCCTGACACGTAATTTGTAACGCACCTTAATATAAATTCAAATGTACAACCGTTAAATGCTCATTTGCAACTGAAGATGACACGAGAATGTCGAAACATGTCTTGTAAATTTAAACTCGAAGTTGCCGTTTCTTTTTTGAGAGTTACTGAAAGAACCCAGTTAAATGCAGCGCATGCGTAGTAAGTAAAAAAATTGCGACTGAATTAAAAATTGCTTTCTCGGAAATATGCCCATTTCTTGAGAACCACTTATTAGAATTTCACGAAATTTGGCACGAAAGTACTTTAGGAAATAAGTAACTGGAGTATTGAAGATCTCTTTGAAGATCTCTCTGTTAGCAAAATGGTGTTAACTTGTATCGTTACAAGCTTGTTGCATGCAAGTTTTAAAGAAAATCTAATGACTAGATTTTCTACAAATAAACAAAACCGATTTAAATTGCCTGTTTATATCTATTCACGTCGCCATGGAAACAGCACATACGTCAGCTTAACTATCAAAAAAACAAAGTTTGGGTTGTTAACTTGCTTGCTGCCAGTTTTGGTGACCGAGAGATCAAGGGTTTTAGAGAAAATGGTGAAAGAAACAAAGGTATCAAAAACTGTGTTCAGCCACCTTAAGGACCGTTCCTTTTGATCCTTAAAACATTTGAAACTGAACAGTGACTCAATTAATTCCATGGAACGGTAACGGCACATTATTCAAGCAAATTAATAAATATTTTTGCATTTCAATTAAGTAATTGCTTTATCGTCGTAAAAAATCAGTGAATAACGACTTCCAACTCATGCAGAAGCAGATCTAAGAGTGTGGATCGTGCTTGTTTAAACATCAAAGGCCTCCTTGTTGGTTTCTAGGGTTTAGAAACTCAATTTATACAATATGACCGGGCCCTATGAATCGCTTTTATGACTCAGTTGTGATTGCCTTCTGATTACTTTCATGTGACGTATTTGGTAATTACATTTTACATTGACAAATGTTTCGATGTCTTTAATGTTTGTTCAGAGTGAAATAACACTTTTACGAACCGAAGTTGCACAGTTAAAATCCCTTCTTCTGGCGCACAAAGACTGTCCAGTCACAATAGCACAGCAAAGAAACGCACAGATGTTAAGTGAGTATTTTAAAAAATAACTTGACTAAATAAAGCATTACATTATTTAATTTTTTTTCTATTGGGCTCACAAAATCGCGGGGTCTTCGCACAAAAGATCTGGCTCAAGTCTGGGGCTGAGACTCAGAGAAACGCGCGCATGATCATCAACGCTTTCTCTCATCGCGCCTCTCCAAAAAAAATCAAACTTTTTGTTTATTGCATTCTTATTCTTTTTTCTATAGTGGGAGAGGGGGAGGGCGGTTAATGGAAAAACAAAAACAAAACGAAACAAAGCAATGTTTATGCACATGTTTATGCACATGTTTATGTAGTTATTGGCTGTAATTGTTGTGATTGCCGTTCGATCAAAGAGCGGCCTTTAGGTCCTCATTTTTATAACCAGCGTTAGCAAACATAAACGTTTCAGTTTATCTTGTATCAAACTAGTTGTTGTTTTTCCAACAGATCATCAAGTTGGTGAGCAAACGAACGGAGTTCATACAAATAACTCTCATGGTACAGATGCCGCCTCGGCTGAAGATGTTGCTACCAGTGCTCTCACGCAAATGGCTCACCGGGCTACCCTGGAACT
Source organism: Stylophora pistillata (assembly GCF_964205215.1). Classification (NCBI taxonomy): domain Eukaryota; kingdom Metazoa; phylum Cnidaria; class Anthozoa; order Scleractinia; family Pocilloporidae; genus Stylophora; species Stylophora pistillata. The sequence continues at coordinate 10,915,254 of NC_142530.1, forward strand.
GGAAAATCTTGCCGCTACTACGATGTCGAGTGTCATAACCACAAACACTAATCCTATCGGGGTTTAATATTGATTAACTTAGGTAGAAATAAGTACAATAAGACATAAAGTGCATTCCTATTAGCATGTACACTTATTAGAACGGCGCGCGTGAAAATAACCGCTTTTAGAAGTTTATTTATACAGATTTCAAAGAGGACTGAATGTATTTGAGCTACTCTCTATTAGAGGCAGGCCATCATGTTTTTATTACCGACGCATTCATTTCGTGTTTACGGCAGCATCAGTATAAACTATTTGTTGTTAGGTTTTGAATATACAGTGTAACTCAGCTGATGGTGGAACAGAATCGCTCAGAAATAAGCGACCAATAAGACGCGAAGCCAACGCGTTGACTCTTGAGTGAACGCGTTCAGCACTCAGCTGAATTCTGGGTAAAGAGTGCAATGTCATGTTTATCTTAACCGCTGTAATGATTCATTTCCTGAGTGTGATATTCTTTCGTGTTCTTAACGTTAGTCACTTCCACTGTGATAAGGAGTTAAGTTAACCTTTGACTTGCGGCGTTGAGTGTAGATTACTGAAAATTCCAGTTTCCGACTGAAAACATTTCTTTTTACCTTGTGCGCCGGCCCTTGGTTTGGCGATGCTGTGTTCTGTGTTCTGTGTTCTGTGATCATTCACTCCAAGATGGCAACTACCAATCGACTTCTTTAATTCCCTTTTGAAGCCGAAACCCTCTGCGGCGATGTGTTGCTGACAAAACAATATACAAACGCTAAGCGCTTGTTCGTGATGCGCTCCCTTGTTGCCTGTTCTGTTCAAGCAGAACGTGCATTTGGTGCAATATAGCGACCCTTGTACATACATATGAACGAAATTACGAGATATATACGTATGTCACTCGAGTTTTACTGCGGCACAATATGACGTTCAATAAAGCCGGTGCAGACTCACTCTTGTGTCTCACTGACTTAATTCTCTTCGCCTCGTCTTTGGCCACTAAGAATTTAAACATGGTTTTTCCTTAACACTCAGTGCGATTTTAGCTCTAGACTAGGGCAAGGGCTTGGATACCGACAGAGGGCACATTTTTTTCCTAATAAGGAACGACCTAGACTGGTGAAGGACATTTTTATTTATGATTTAGGACTACAATTGTAAATTTAATTAGGGGAAGACCCATAAACTGAACCATTTTGAGCGAGATAAAGAAAACAGAGGTTGTTCAAATTAAAGAGAGGCTTCACCGAAACATCTTTATTTACGTAATGGTAAAGGTAACTTAAAAGCTTACAAACAACTTTGAAAATTTTTACAAAAGAAAAGTATTTTTTACGATCTGATATCTGTCCATTGGCGAGGAAGTTAAGCGTGTGTACACTTTGAATGAACAACAGAACCTGTTTAGAAAATGCAAGCGAGTTAAATGACCACAGCGATGATCTTCTCTGAAAAAACACTCGGAGATCTTACGATTAATCTTAGAAGATTTACCTCTGTTCAGTTTTGAATGTCACAAAAAGTCTAGTTATAAGTGAATTAAAATGTGTGTTTTGGAGTTGTGAGTCTGCATGTTTGTCTTTTGCAATGGTGCGCGTAAATCGTGTCTTCCTACCGAAAAACTGAAGTCAAATGAAACACTTTTTCAAGCTAGACACGAGGATTTGATGCGACTTTCTCACATCGGATTCCTTCGCTTTCTGTTGTGAGAATTACGGTAGGAATTTTCAAAAACCAAGGGACTTGCGAACAATAAGCGAAAGTGTATTTATAGAAGATCTCAAAACTTCACTCAACCGACGAACAAATCTTTTTTTTGGGGAATTCAGGTATTAAAAGAATGAGAGTCACATTGATTGATGTAATTGTTAACTGCAAATACCTCTCGTTTTTACTTTCCGAGTTACCTTTTGTGAGGTAACAAATGGTTTCGATCTTTTTTTAAACAAACTTAGTATCACAAAACTTATTCCGAAATTAATTTTTTCGGAAAAACTAAAGTGAAAGAGAAGCGAGAATTAATGCTATTTATCGAGAAAAGGTCGTGACCGGAGTGATTGCTTAAAATGCTGCCTAGCCGGTAAAACAAGATGTATTCGTGAAAAGTAACGACAAAGCTAGAGATAATCTGCAAAGCGACTCAACACAAAACGGATACCGCCCGCTAAGAGCGGGCCGGATGGGAGAATAGTGCCCGCTCTCGGAACCAATCAGATCACAGGATTTGTAAAATACCGCCCGTTCACGAACTGGGAAAAAAATTATGATATTGTGCTCAACCTCATCAATAATTGCTTATTATTGTGTGCTTGAAAAATAATTAAAAACTGGTTTGCGGAGGTACTGGTTGTATCAAGGACTTGAGTTTATTGACTGTTGCATATCGATATTTAGTTAACACTTATAAGGCCAGTTTGGCCAGTAGATTTTGTCATTAACGCAGAATACGATCCCGACCTGTTTCATGCAAAGTAGAATATGACTATTCTTGAGTTAATATAGAAAATATTATTTTCCTGTGTTACATGTCAATGGTTGAAAACGTCAACCACAATCGTCTTTTATTCCAAAAAAATTCAACTCGTTTTTTCAATTTATTTTTCGTGTAAACTTGTCTAAGAACAATCGTTTCCTTAAATAGCTAGCGAAAACAAGGCTTTTAATTTAAAAATTGATATAAAAAACTGAAAATATTCGATATGACTATGATGATGATAATGTAATGACCTTAACTATAAAAAAACACTAAATACAATTGATCGCCGCAAACATTTCATCCCACAACTTGACATTAAGCGCATTAAAGGGACCTTGAAGGTTCCCCTCCGTTCAGAGAGTCGAACACAAGTGACTTTGTATTTTGCAGTAAGTTTACTATGTTCATATAAAACGGTAAGGGCTTTTTTACAGTTCTTGCTCGTTCGACGACGACACGCAAAGTGGCTAATACCTGCAGGGTAACCCACCCTAAGTTTCCATAAACCTTTTCGCAGATAGACTTTGATTTCCAGGTCATAGGACTGTTGTTGGAGGGAACCCCTCTCGTTGTGGCGCGAACAGTTGGCTCTACAAAGAACAAAGCGTTTAAACTTTCATTAAAAAGTAAATTTCAGCATATTTGTGATTTTCCTCCATTTTTTTTACCAAATGATTTGTTTTGGTTAAGAGGCCATAAGCTTCGTAAGCCATGAGCCTTGTAGTTTATTCATCATAAAAAGGAATTAAAACTTACGTCACTTTTGGAGGCGTGATTTATTTCCATAACATCAGCCAGCTCGTCTTCGTCCTCTTGGACTTTACCGTTGGCCGTGTATATTGCAGATTGTTTTCTTGAATTTGTTTTAGAATGTTCTGAAGCATCTGATTTGTTGTCTTGATCTTCAGGGTAAAGATTACTCCGAATTAAATGTGAGTGCTTGAGAAATAACAGCAACTGAGCTTTGTAAATATCATTGTCATCATCGTCGTCGCCAATAAATTCTGGATTTTGGTGCCCCTTAGGACTGGCATTAGGCACTGTTCTGTCTTCGTAGATAAATTCGAGTGGTACAACAGTACCGTGTCCATTTGTCTCATACTCATTGGATGCAGATTTTCTGAAATGAAAAGGTTGTCTTTAATCTTGGCGTCAATTTTCTGCCACTCCTGAGAGTGGAGGGGGGGGGGGAGGAGGGTTCATTCATTCATTGGTTGATTTGACTTTGGAGCCAAGCCCTTTTATACCCGTGTCACTTACATATTTCGATTCTGGTGGTCGTTTCTTCAAACCATTGTGTCATTCCTAACTCATTGGTTTTATTTAACGTATACTCACCCATTTCTTTGTTCAGCCTGTTTCCTTCGCCTTCGTAGCAGAAGCAAGACGACAAAAATAAGAATCAAGAAAAACACACCACAGGCGACTCCGACAGCTATCCACACCTCAGCTGAAACTGAAAACAAGAACAGTAGCAGTCAGCACTGAGACTATAAACTCACACAGAATGACATGATCAACGCTGATTAAAAAAAAAAAATGACGGTAGAGAGAAGCGCGATGACCCAGTCCTCAAGGCCGCAAAGCTGATTTCTCAGTAAGTTGTATAACCTTACACTTGGACAACCAGGTAAAAACTGTTACCCTCTGGTTATTAGGCTGGACTTCGGTTCAAGAGGTCCGGTGCATGTTCCGGCCCGGCCAGAGTTGCTGCGTTATGCAGGACACGACTCGGTCGAAATGGGAGGCTTAAACTGACGAGAATCTTGACAACATGTTGTCATTTGGTTGACTAGCATCTCATTAAAGAGGAGAAACAATACAAGTGGTTGCCTCAAGCAAAAGAAACTGCAAAAAGCTCCTGAATTACGCAGGCTTTTGAATACCTGGACAGCGGATGTCGCTATTGCAGTTTATATATTCCACATCCCGTCCCAGTCCTGCGCAGTCGTTAACCCCAAGTTGAGGAGAAGGATTAGAACAAGTACGCCTGCGGTGTTTCTGTCCACCTTCACATGTTTTGCTGCAGTCAGTGAACTCGGACCACTCTGAATAGTTTCCATGTACAGGCTCTGTTAAAAATTTTTTAAAAGCATTTAACCTTGGATTCTTGCTTTTGGAAAAAAATTTCTTGCTTAGATCGCAAAGGTCTGCACATAACTATAAATGTACAGAGTTTTATTGTCATTTGGCGATAGATTGTATCTTACCTACTCTTTGAGTACATCTGTTGCCCAAAAATCCATTGCTGCACCTGAATGGATCCATATTAAGATAAGTAAAGAGTCGCATGATTCCCCACTATACAATACATCCGCGCTGTAATTATATTTCTCTGTATTCTCACACCAATTCACATGTAATTTCATTTCGATGTGAAAGGCAGGTAAAAACCATTTGAACAGGGTGTGAAAGTGCTTTTATACTCTTTTCAATTGAAACTTGAAGCTTACACATGTGCTCTCGTGCATGTGCTTTGACGGCCTTAACGGCGAATTGTAACTGGACCTACGGAGCGCCTGATAAAAGGCGTTTGGATTAACGTCGACATAAAATGAGCGTCTGATCAGAGATGCGGAAAATTTTATAAACAAGACGGCATTTGGTGAATGAAGTACTGACCTGCACACTGGACCGTTGGTACCATCGTCACAAATACCTGCATTTGCGCAGAATCCAGCAGAACATTTCTCTGTGAGGAAAACAAAATGAAGAGATCAGGAAATTTTTCAATAATAAAAGAAACTATATATGGTGCGAGAAAAATGCAATCTGAGGTCAAGTCCAGATAGTTTGAAAAAATATACTTTTGCCCATGGATTATGGGAAGTACATGCAGTTTAAATGTGTCGTGGAGAAGGTAAAACAGGAATTAACTCCTTACCTGTAACGAGGATTTTCCCAAAAATGAATCCTTCAGTGTTGGAACCATTTTTTCCCAAGAGGGTTTCATTGACTCTACGTATAGTCGTATTGGACGTACTGTCCATAAACAATCGAAAGTCCACCAGAACGCTTCCATTTCTTAAATGAATCAAAGTTGGATAGGTCAGAACTAAATCAGAAATCACTTATATGTTATATCGATCTTCATGATTCTCAGTCTTAAGTATTTCTACAATCCCGGAGTTAATTAGAATTGATTCATTTGCCTTCAATCAGATCATCTATGCTGGCGTCAACGTGGACCAGTGAATAAACGATTGATTTGTGAAGATAAAAGGAGAGGACCAAGAAATAAGCTCTTTTTATAGATATTAATGGTTACTAACAAGACAATAGCGTTTGTGCAAACCTGAATCGAAGTATTTCTATTTCCTTCAGGCCCGACACATCGTTAGAAAAAATTTCCCATAGCTGCAGAAAATAGAACAACGGGTGAGCAATCAACCCAGAATTGACTAATCCATAAATCAATTGCAAATAATTCATTATTGGCTCTTTAGTCATTCATTCATTTACGCTGTAATTCTTAATTGGTCGGTTATTCAAGTAGTCAAGTATTAACCAATCAGTTAAAAGAGTTAAAAAAAAAATCAATTTAAATGAATGACGGAAAACAATTAAACAACTTGATTTGAGTGGATACAATCCATAAAATGTCAAATTTAGACTTCCACAAAAGAACTTATCACAAAAGACTTATCACAAAAAACTTATCACAAAAGACTTATCACAAAATAGAAATACCTTCAGTAAAGAGGTGAAGGAGAATTCTTACCGTATAGTTTACCCTTTGATACAGATTCACAAAACGTGCTGAACTTTCATTCAACAGATCTTTGTCATATTCCTCATTTATCAACGAGACCGTCACATCAATTACCCTCGTGTCATTTGGAGCACTTGGTTCAGTCGGGATATTTGTTGCTAACACCGTGGACGACGCGGATTCCACTTGTCTCGAGCTGGTAAGCAAAGGAGTTAAATTAGCCGTCCTTGACGTAAGGTTCGAAGCTACCATTTGAGAAACTGAAGAAACTATCGATCGTTGCTCTTGTAAAGTGTTACTTCTCAATGGTAAAGATAATATAAATGCCTCTGACAACCACACAGATCTAGAGCTCATTACATTTGACTTAGTTGGAACAGAAGTCCGGTTAGCCGTCTGTGACATTACACTCGCAGAGATCAATTGAGAGACTGAGAACATCACCGATCCTGTTGGCCGGATGGCATGTATTAACGAAGAGTGTTTCGATTTTAAAGTTAATGTGGCTGATAAGTTCATTACAACATATTTACTCTGGATCAGGGATAAAAATCGTGATGATAACGATAGGGACAGCTTTGAGGAGGATGTTGAAGACAGTAAATGCCTCGAAATTGTCTCTGATATTAGTGATAGCGATGAATGAAGCGGTTTAGAAGGTGGAGAAGAAAAAGGAAGAGATAATGGCGCTGATGACGGAAAAGAAGTAGAAGGTGCTATCGACAATGAAGGGAACAGAAATCGTATTGGTGATGTATTCTGAGAGGATGATGGCGATGGTGATCGCGATGAAGACAGAAACAGGAGCTGAGACAAAGACGGAAATGCATATGACGATGGAGATTGAGAAAAAGATGGAAATGATGACGGAGATGGCGATAGTAGTGGCAACAGTGGTGGAAATGATGATGCTGGTGGTGACGAGGAGGATGATGGCGATGGCAATGGCATTGGCGATGGCGATGGCGATGGCGCCGGCGGTGGCGATTGCGATGGCGATGGTGGTGGCGGTGGCGATGACGTCCACGACGGCGACGGCGACGGCGACGGCGACGGCGATGGCGATGGCGATGGCGATGGCGATGGCGATGGCGATGGCGATTGCAATGGTGAGGGGAATGGTGGTTGTGATGAAAATGGAGATAAAGACAGAGATTGAGACTGAGGCGAAGACGGAAAGGGAGACAGAGATGGAGATTGCAATGGTAATGATAGTACCTGTGACGGCGACGGCGACGGCGACGGCGACGGCGACGGCGACGGCGACGGCGATGGCGATGGCGATGGCGATGGCGATGGCGATGGCGATGGCGATGGCGATTGCAATGGTGAGGGGAATGGTGGTTGTGATGAAAATGGAGATAAAGACAGAGATTGAGAATGAGGCGAAGACGGAAAGGGAGACAGAGATGGAGATTGCAATGGTAATGATGGTACCTGTGATGATGTTTGCGATGATGATAGCAGTGGCGATAGCGTTAATGGCAATGATGTTAGAGATGGCGATAGAGAGTGAGATGAGGATGCCGAGGGGGATGGTACTTGAGACGATGATGGTGGGGGTGATGATGATGATAATACTGATAATGGTAATAGTGAGGGAAAGGACGATGGTGGTAGAGACGATGTCGATGATAGTAATGGGGATGGGGTTAGGGTTGGAGATGGTGGCGTTGGCGATGGTGTAGAGAATGGTATAAAAGACGATGACCGTAAGAGCGGTGTCGATAGTGAAGCTGATGGTGATTGTAATACTTGAGGGGATTGCGTTGAAGATGACGACAACAACGTCATTATTGGCGGCGATGATGATACGGACTGCATTAACGATTGCTCCGATGATTGTAAGGTTTTAGAAATCATTGATGCTGTCAACGATAACGTTGATGAAAACTGAGACCGTAGGGATGGCCCTGAGTTAGAAAATACTGAAGATGATGGCAAAAATAAAGGCAATGATGACGGTGAATTTGTCTCATTTGTTGATAAAGCTGTTGATGCTCTTGAAGTCGGCGTTGGTGAAAATGACAACTCGGTCTCTAAAGAAGTGTTCCTGCTCGGATCCAGCGACGAAAGCCCTGAACCAAAGAGTGTTACCAAGATGAAAAGCGTTTCCAGTGGTTTTGTAAAGATCTTTGGACTCGAGAACGATAAAGAACCCGTTGCACAGAATACAGGTTTAGTCTTTTTTCTTGACAACTTAAGCGACTTCCTTAGAATAGTGAGTAGCAGAAAAAATAAATAAACAATAGCAAGCGCTAAATAAGCTAAGCCTTTCGAGAGTTTCCAGATAATGTCCGTCAGAGGTACAAGATTGCTTGCTACTTTATCTTTCCTGGGCCTCAGAAGGAAATATCGACAGAATCTTGACATGGCTTTTCCAGCTGTGCCACGGAAATGAAACCTCCCTGGATAGGTGGTAATTATGGCATATGCGAGAGGGAGAGCTAATATGCTTGATTCCACTAGGAAAAGCGTTTGTAATGGTTTAAAACAAGTATCGTTCAGAAATAAACCATTTCCATGCAATTTTTTCTTTTCGTTGGCACTTTCAGGGTGACCTGTTAACAGAGAGTTTCCTGGAGTTATAGCTGGACTGGTCCGAGAAACGTTTACTTCCTCAATCCTGGGATACTCACTGCCCCATGATGCTACAGAGAGAAACTTAGAGGACACCTCATCTAAAAACAAATTGAAATATTTCAGAAATTGACATGCGGATCATTTAAGTTAAGTTTTTCCCACAAACATTTTGCAAATATTTTAATCATCATAACCTGCGGCTCTCATCTAATTGGTAAGATATGAGCGGCTGGAACATTTCTTTTGTATCTTAATCAGAACAGTCTTTCGATTCACGAAATAAAGAGCTGATAATATTGCTGTAGTGTCAAGGAGTAATTGTTATCCATGTAACCGCGTTAGACGAAATCAGATCCGTGTTAACAAAGTTATAATTACTCGTTTCTTCCAGAAGTTTCGAATAGCGGTTTCGTAACGAACGAGCCATTCGTATTTACACCACTGAATATTCATATTAACAGTGACATAGTCCATGATAAACAAGAGAATATTCTCTTCATTATAAACTATGAAAGCTTTCCTAATTGGTTCCTAAGCAGTACGGTGCATCTTTGATGAAAGCAAAGCAAAAGTGTTAAAAATGTGCGTGCAATACCTTCAGTGCCTGACTCAGTCCTCTGCTAGTTTCGTTTTCGATTTCCAGCCTTATTTTTTTTGTTTCCTTTGTTGCAACAAAAAAATCGCGATGCTTGTTACAGAAAGCAAGCCGATAAGAAAAAAAGGGAAGTTATTGACAACAATTCAACGTAAGTTATGAGGCCGAACAAAAAAATTTCCTGAGAGGTGTTGAATGGAAACGTTAATGGTTTGCTTTTGTACTGCATCCAATATTGTCCTGATGCAAATTTGGCGATGTTGCAAAGAGAAGGTGTCCCTTGAGAAATCGGAGACGATGTGAAGTTTTGAAAGAAAATCCGGTTTATATAATGAAAGTGATCGAGTAGAAATATTCCAGATCCATCTAAATTTGAGGTACCTCGACAAGCCATCCATCGTGTATTTTAGCATTGAAACCCTCGAAATGTTTTAATTAGATGCAGTACAGTCAAATGATGAGCAAACGAAATCAAACATATTCACATATTCATAAAATCTTTGATTTTAAGTCGGATGGATAATCTTGAAACTACCACGTTAATAAAGTTCTATCCATTGATGGCGCGGGTTCGAACTGTTGTGCTTCTGAAACATTCAAAATTAATCTAATAAATATATCGTCCAAAATGATTTATTATAAAAACCGCCTACAAGGTATTTTGGTAAAGGATAAAATAGGCGCGAATACGAATCCATATCATTTTGTGGGAGGAGATATTTCAGCTTTATATTTTAGTCATTGGACTAGTTGTTACCGAAATAATCGAAGCTTGTAAGCAAACAATCTGTGTCACTGTCAGGTTTGCAAGTGACCTTATTTTCATATCTACATATGCTAAAATTGTGAAGCTAGACATGTTCACGGTTTCGCGTCGCTGACTGGAGTTTTCCGGTTAGATTGAATTAGCACTTCCTTGAGTATTTATCCTTTATCCCGCACTTAAAAAAAGTCCTAAAAAAGAAACTTCTCTAGTGATGTGTTTGAGCTGATCTCTAACGGTGATGACGATTTTTTGTTTTTTCATGTTTCATTGTCGGTTTCGAACAAAATAGGTACTGAATGAAGACGTCTAATGAAAAAAACTTAAAAGTTGATGAATGACAGAGATGCAAACTTTATGTTTGTTCGAGAAAACGACACAACCATGTCCTTGTTGAGCAGTAACACTGTACAGAAATATTTACAATTTTGAAAACTGCTATGATACAATTATGCAAATTTAAATACCGAATTATGGAATAATAAAAACGTATCGTTTATGGCTCTTAGCTTCCCAGTCTTATAAAAAAGTTCTTATTTCTATAAAGACAATAGAAAAATTTCGTTAATGTTGTTCTCATCAGCTGCAGTTCTCGCTAGCTTCCTACCTGTCTTCCTAATTTATAATTATAAATGTTCAAATTAAACATTACGAACACCATAGCACTGCAACACATTTAGACCTTATCATACCTTCAAATCGCAAAACCAAGTACAACAGACCACAATAATACAGAATAAGACCCATTCGTGACTTCAACATCGTACACTAAAACGTCTGATTATTCAAGAATAACCGTTTGTTGTTGCTCCTCGACATTTTCGTTTTTCATTCTGCTTATTTCATTTTTGCATCAATGGTTTCGGCGGAACAGTTCAGCGGTGCTTCACGTAACCGTCTGTTTATTCTGGCTCTGTTTTTGATTGATTGCCACCCCGTAAAACAGGTGCTGACGGGTGTCCGTATCCACGGAAACAGTATATAAACCGAATCTTACAATGAGTATAATAGTAAGTCTGACCCTCCGTAAACCAACCATCAAGTCTACTAGCGAAAATTTTACATTTCCCCCATCTTTTTTTTTCTTACTGCGAGTTCGTACACTTATTGAAAAATAACAAAAACAACTCGTGCAGAATTTTCAATATACTTTAAACATTCATCTTTATGTAGGATGTTATACTTCAATAATTAATTAGAGAACCATCTGCAGCCTTAGCTTATGATATCACGTTGGTTTTAAATAACACAAAACACTGTGGTGTAGAGTATTTTTAGACATGATTAGTTAATACATAAAGCAAACCAATGAAAATGGTCTAGAAAACCAAAGGGTCGATAAAAAATATAGCTAACCTGAACTGAAATCTCGCCGTAAAAATCTCACTCAGGTTACTTTACCGTTTGGTCATATTTATCGTTTTTCCAACTATTGAGACTACAACAACTATGACAACACTAGTCTTATATCCCCGCGAAGAAAATTTAAAAGTAAAAAAAAGGGATTTTAAAAATCTTTGTCATGTTCTGCATATGCATTGTCTTTTTTCGAATGAAATATTATTTGTTCAGCTGTCAAGTTTTGAAATTTTATCGCGACCGTTATTTTCAAATATATTTTTGAATAGATCAACTCACGAATGTCATTCTCAACCTGTTGCAGCAGCAAAGCAGCGACATATTCAGAGAAGAAACTCATTTGATTCAACACTCCTTGTGTATCTCGCCCAGCGTGTTCAGCTCGTTTTTCCACGTGTAATAACGCCTCAATAAAATTATTAATTTGAACAGTTCCAGACAGAAAGATGTTTGTTTTTCATGCTCGACAGAACATACAGATCAGTATGATCAAACACCTTTTGGACAGTAAAACTCTCTTACTTTTGATGAACGCTTTTGTTTTTAGTACAATGTATTATTGTTCAACTGTATGGGCCAACACTTGTCAAAGAAATATAAAGAAGCTTCACCTAGTGCAAAACTTCGCTGCCCGTATTGTATTAGGTCTTAAGAAATTCGACCACATCTCCCAAGGCATAAAATCTCTTAATTGGCTCACTGTTAAGGAGAGACTTTATTTCAACGATGCTGTAATGGTATTTAAATGTGTAAATAATTTAGTTCCTGAATATCTGGCTAACACGTTTGTCCCACGATCTCGTATCCACAGTGGGGTAACAAAATCATGTAATCTGCTCCACATCCCACGATACCGCCTGTCCTCTGGGCAACGGGCATTCACGTATCGTGGATGCAAATTGTGGAATAACCTCCCAAAGGACTTAAAAGCAGCTAAGAATGTAAACGCCTTTAAGTTCCGCCTACTGAATGCGCTCCTTAATGGAAATGTTGCGCAAAGATGAATCGTTTCTATCTTCTATTCTTGTGTAATTTTTGTATTAGTTCACTAATGTTTTTAACGTTTACTGGCCTTTTGTATTTATATTGTATTAGCTTTAGATTTACTTGTATATGTATATAATGTTACTAAATAAATGTTACTATAATATTACAATAATTTAATGTAGGCTTTGTAACTGAAAAACCCAGCTTGGGAGTTGCAATAAACGTGTGTATGTATGTAACAAAGTAGGTCTGGCCCGGACATTTTTAAAGAACTTTAGATAACCGTAGATCGGCGCAAAAAAATACGCGGCGCGAACAGTGTCGAGACCCTCGGTCACAGTAACACTTTTGTTACAGTACACTGTAGTACGGCTATCATGAACTCATACTCAAGTTGTATTAGTCCCAACATACCTGAAAGTACAGCTGCCAAGAAACCAAAGGTTTTGGAAACAGCCAATTTGATATATATTTGATATATACTCCTTTTTCAAGCTTTGTCTTCTCGTCGGGAACCAAGTTAACATCAATCTCCTCATACGTTAGTCAGGCATAGTCTACTTGCTGCTGATCCTTCATTGAATGGTTGTAGCTCAAGTCTGTCAGTTAACGGGTAACAATCGAGCCTATGCACACGCATACTACAAAATATGAAAACTAACACATTTAAACCGAGAAAATTTCAATAAAATACCGCAAACCGTTGTAATAACTGTTTTCATTTAAATACAAAAACAGTTCTTATATCTAGTTTCAACACATGTATCAAAATATGATATGAAATTTATGGAATAAAATCTACTCTGGGTTTGTCGATAGACTTCAATGAAGAAGAACGACAGTAGCTATGTATCAACCCACAACAATCAGCGGGAGAATAGACAACTCTGATGGATTTGCAGAATTTAGCAACAACCAACTCTCCTCTCGGTTTGGGCCTTCCTAGAGGTCTTGGGAAAGCTTCGATGTTAGTAACAATATTTTAGGGGAAAATTAGGTTCCATTTCCCTTAAATAGTATGCTTGACATTCACCTCGACACTCTCCTTCTCTACTTAAGAGTAGCTGGCTTTGGTAGAAAAATATGTACAACATATGATGATGGAGCTTTATGGCAGCTTTAAGAAAATTACTTATGCCCGTTGGTATCACATGCTTTAATGGTCACTTGAGATAATAATAATAATAATAATAATAATAATAATTATTATTATTATTATTATTATTATTATTATTATTATCATTATTATTACACGACTCGGGTAGTCAGAGGGCCAATAACTAAAATCAACCAATCAAAATGCCGGTCAATATTCTCTCAGTATTGGACCGGGTACAGTCCCGAATGGTCCCGAATGATACCGCACTTGTGTCCCTTTGAACTTCAGTCGTATAATAAATCTCTTATTAACCAAGCTTGCTCGGGACCGTACTGGAAGAATATCGGCCCTCGGTCTTTTTTGTACGGACCTAACTGCGCTCGGTCCGTACTGTTAAGACCTCGGGCCGATATTCTCCCAGTACGGTCCTCGCGCTTGGTTAATAAGATGTATTTATTATTATTTCACAAAATCAGTAAAAATACAGGATAACAAACAAAAATTAAGACAAATTAAGGTATAAATGTCTCTAGCTGAGAGAACAGTCTTGAATCTCTTCGGTGTTAACAACTGTTCTACAGAGTAGCAGAATTCACCTTATGTCTGCATTATTTTGCTTCAGCTTCATTCAGCAGAACAGCAAATAAATTGACGATACATGATCGACGTCCTTAATAATAATAATAAATTTTTCCTTAAAAATATTTCACAAAAAGCAGTTCTCTTAAAAAAAGAAAAAATTATTATTATTATTATTAATATTATTATTTATTATTATTATTATTATTATTATTATTATTATTATTATTATTATTATTATCATACCCTAGGCTTTTGACGGTCTGTCTGAACCCGATCGCCTGGAATATAAGTGCATCCGAAGGATATAGACTAAGCCTATTAATACAAAGGTCACGGACCTTCTATACATAGATGACCTGAAGATTTTTGCTTCATCGGAATCGAGACTCAGTTGTGTGATAAGTCGGTAAAGACTGCCATGGAAGATGTGGGGTTGCAATGGAACCCTAAGAAATGTGCGGTCGTCCACTTTAAGAACGCGGGACCCATGTTACTGATAGCGCGGGACTGAAAGTTGATGGGAATTCTAAGATATCGAGCCTGGAACAGTACAAGTTTTTGGGCGTGCTTGAGAGTTTAAAGCAAGAA
>NC_142530.1:10932500-10952500 GCF_964205215.1 Stylophora pistillata
GTACATGTGAACATTTAGTACACAGCAAACCAAACTCGACCTCAGACCACCTACAGCTCGGTGGGAAAGTTTTGATTCGCAGACAACGAAGGCAACTATAAGTTAGTCAATGTATCTTATGATTACTAAACGAAAAGCTTTCATCTTCTTTTCTCCCACTAAAAGCATCGAGTCATAGCATATAGTCATAGTATCAGTTATGTAGTCCCAGTCACAATTCAATAGTTTTTTGAGGCGATCTCTGAGTGGATGTGGTGTCTCATGTCGTGACTCAGACCTCTTGCCCTCTGAGCATTACCACGAGTCAGGTGTACAGCTGACTTTTTTTGTTCCTCAGGACATTCAAGGCTTCGTAACTCCAACGTGTTAACCGCTACGATCTTTTGAACTCTTGAACTCAACGGCTCTGAATTGTGTCTCTATCCATCATTGTTTTGAACCAGAGCAGGCGCTGCGTCATTACTCTACACAGGGGAGTCACGTGTTCGCGTCGAAGGCCTGTCCACTAAATACTGACGGTGCATCTAATAATGCGCCAACTGTTAACTCAGCGGCTCTCACAAATCTCTCAGTGACAGCGTCTTTATCCTGCAGAAATAATGGACAGAAAGTCATGTCTTCAATCTATTTAAACTTCTTACAAAAATATTCAGTAAATCTTTCAGCATAGAACGGAGACAAACTTAAAATCATCAATATGTTGAGGTGTTCCTCTTCATGAGTAAAAAATAAGTTAATGAGTCAAAGAGAGTTAATTTCAATTTTTTTTTCTCTTTAGACGTAAGTTGGCATGTGACGAATCCTTCCCCATGATTAAATGCGTCCAAGTTCGCCGATAATGATGGTCTGCTCCGCGAACACTGCTCCTCGTGATGGTACAAACCTAAAAGAGGCTCATTGTGGACTCCTACAAACCATGAGAATTTTAAAAACTCTCAAAGGATATCAGTTTCAACTTTAAACAAAATATCCACACCTTCGATATTGCACGTCGGATTGGAAACAATGATTAAAAGTCAGCCAAAAGGCCACACAACATCGCGTAAGAAATTGAAAACTGGGTGTTATTGATGGAAAACTATTACTTTTAAAGCTACGTGCTGACTCGTCCTGACGTGCGATGAGATAAAAATAAATCATACCTCTGGTTTGTTTGTACTGTTGGAGAGGACAAACACACCGAAGCAATTTACGCCTTGTTCCTGTAAACAGGACTGGAGATCTTTCACAGCTGTCTGTGGTTGAAATAAACATGCATTCTAATAGAGTTTTTGAATTTCCAATTCTCTCACTGCTTCATTAATTTCGACTAACGACCATTGACACAGTATGACCTTTTATAGAGAGCAACTTCTGGTGTGATATTAGATCTGAATAATTTGGATATATCAACAAAGTTGAAATGGCAAATTGGCCACCGTAACGATTACAGAAGGTGACGTTTCGAGCGTTAGCCCTTCGTCGGAGCGTTCGAGCGTTAGCCTATTCGCTCCGACGAAGGGCTAACGCTCGAAACGTCAGCTTTTGTAATCGTTACGGTGGCCAATTTACCATTTCAACTTTGTTGATATATCCAAATTATTTCGTTACCCCCACCGACGCAGCCCCAAACAGTTTCTTTAGAAACTATCAGCCTTTATTCATTTAGATCTGAATAGTTTGGGCAAATGGGAAAATGAGTATTGATAAACGGTTCCCGTTACCAGTTACAATCAAAATCCACTATTCAAATTCACTTGGTGAACTTATGTTCTCTTAAATGGTGGAACAGAGAATTAACTCTGAAGAGTAAATTCAAGTGCTAGGAGAAACCCAAGAAAAACGCACTAGGCGTTAGCCCTAGTAAAGGGTACTAGGGAACCACACGAGGTAAAGAAAAAATGCTTATGACCTCAGTGGGAATCGAACCCACGACCTCCGGAATAGATGGGTTTCCCTTAGCACTTTAATTTACGCTTCAGAGTTAATTCTCTGTTCCATCATTTATGTTCATAGTGTTACGCGGCACAACATTTGTATGTACCCTTACTTTCTCTTCGCCGCGATTTACCACCTTAATTGACCCCGACTTCCTCTTTCCGACCTCGTAGCTTAGTCGGCAGAGCAACGGTAGATCTAATCCGGAGGTCGTGGGTTCGATTCCCACCGAGGTCATAAGAAGTTTTTCTTTACCTAGCGCTGCTCCCTGATACCTTTTACTAGGGCTAACGCCCAGTGAGTTTTTGATGGGTTTCAATCAGCACTTTAATTTACGCTTCAGAGTTAATTCTCAGTTACACCATTTGTGTTCATAGTGCTACGCGGCACAACATTTATATGTAGCCTTATGTTCTCTTAAATCCACTGAATGAAAGACAGAAATGGGAAAAAGCAAGAAAGTAATGGAACAGTAACCAACCAACAGACGTCAGCTAATGATTCCAGAGATCAGTTGAGGACAGTCCATGTCGAATTATGCTATTTCAACCGGTTTACTTTTCACTTTTTCCCAGCCTTCTCCACCTGAATGAGATAAGGTGGCCCGGTGGTTCATGTGCTCGCCTGCGGTATGGAGCCGTGGCTAGGCGGCCATGATGGCACGAAACTTAACTTTCGCTTTGTTGTTGTCCACCCAGTAGTTTGTTTGATTTAGAAAAACCTTTTATGGAAATCTTATGTGGGCAGAGATTTCCTGCTATGAGCTAGCATCTCATTTAGGGCGACAAGAAATACTCACTCTTGTTTTATTATACTGGAATAAGCTCTAACAACCGAGTTGAAGTCAGTATCCTACTGTACACCTTCAGCAGTGTATAAAAGTCTAAGCTCGTTATTATTCGTAGCTAACCTTACCTTAAATGCATCGAAATCCTTAATGCTATGAAGAAATCCAACATTAACGAGTCTCACACTTTTTAACAAACAGGAGTCGAGCGTCTCACAGAATGATCTGAGAAACAACCGAATACCTACTGTGTTATGGCCCTGGAAAGAAATACATGAAACAGTGTTAACGACAAGTGTAACCTGAAAGCATCTTCTGAGAAAAGTGAAAAAAATCTTCGCGATTACATGCAATTACCGTTGTAGGAATGGTATAATTTGAGATAAAATGACAGGGCACCCTCCCTCGCTAAATGTTATGCCATTGTACCTTGCAAACTACTTGTTCATCTGCGTGTGTGTCCTGCGTTACATAAACAACAGAAACACAGCAACCGGGAGCCACCAGCTTCAAGTTGATCTGGGATGCCTGTGATAATAGCAAATAAAATGAGGTACGTCTGTAACAAGTCAGTTTCCTCCGACTGGGCTACGTGGAAAGGTAGAGCGTTATGACGTCATGATCACCTTGCAAGCAAGTCAGCCTTAATCAGCTCTTGGTCCGCTTCAAAGTGGCGACAAAGTGGCGCTAACTACGCAAAACAGCAAACAGAATTTGACGTCATGCAGTAGATCAAATCTTTTTTTTTCAACAAAACTGAAGCAAAATTGTCTGAGGTTAATCTCTAAAGTCGGACTCTGAAATTACCAAAAAAAAAAACAACAATCCTCAACAGATATTGAAGCACAATTTACTAACCAAACACTGCGCCATATCTCGTGATAGTTGTCCGTCTCCAGATATGTCAGGAAGATACGTGACCTAGAAACAAAATCATTTTAAAACTCCAATGGTGAAGTAGGTTGTTCAGCTTAACTTTCTTAGTTGTGACATGAAAAACACTACAAGAAAAACACTGACAAGACAGACAAGACGAGACAGACCAGCCGAGACAGACCAGACGAGACAGACCAGACGAGACAGACCAGACGACAGACCAGACGAGACAGACCAGACGAGACAGACCAGACGAGACAGACCAGACGAGACAGACCAGACAAGACAGACCAGACAACTCCCCCCAATCATTAGAGATATAGTTTACCTCTGCAGAACCATCACTTGAAACTGTCATGTAACATGAGGCGTTTCTTTTAAGGTAACTTTGTTTTATCGTTGTTTTTTTTTTCGAAGGAGCAGATTTTGACGGCTCAAGACGACTAAAATTTCTGCTTGTATCTATTTTTACAACTTTCTCCTGATTCCAGCAGCAGGGCATTAACAAGGAGAAAACCTATAAAATTTTCTTGTTATCTACACTGCAGATGATCAATAGATAAATATTTCCAGATTTTGGCTGCGCAAAATACCAATTGATTTTCAATCGGCTGATGGCGATAAGTCATATCGTGCGAGATCTACACGAGCATATACTGGAGGATTGTGGACTATCGGCAAAATCTTCTAAAATTAAAATCCAGACAATACACATGCTACACGAGAAGATGAAAAACACTACTCAGCACACCACTTCAAGCAGCTCCTCACTAAGACCTGCTATGGTCATTTCATCATCATTGATACGGGGTCGAGCGCATATCAAGTAGCTGTATTAAACAACTCATGCTTGGTTCGTTCAGACACATTACTACAAAAATACATTCATTGTGATAAAAACAACCCAAACATACCATTTCATCTCTCTCCTGTATATGTTCATGCAGCTTTCCCGTGAACTCTGGGAAGTCTGTTCCATTGATCACCAACAGCACTTGCTGTTGCTTTTCTGATGAAAACAATCCCTGAATCAGCTATTGTAAAGAGATAAACCATACAATCCGTGCACTTACAACACATCCGTCCTTCTATTTCTACTCATATACACGGATCAACCCTGGCAACCCGATCTTTCTGTTGAATTTCTGTTGGAGAAGATCTTTTTTACTTTTGTTTTCTTAACCCAAATAAAACTTGGCTAATACAAGAAACAGAAGTTGAGCACCTTTCAAGACCCCTTCGGCAGAATACAAATCCTTTCTGTAGGTAACCTACAAATATACAGTCATGCATGTTATCAGTGGTGACCCACAGCTTGGATAAAAAGAGTTATAACAAAGTTCAAAGGACTTTACCCATTTAACAAGTAGATTCCAAATTGTCATGCCTTTGTCCAGTAATAAATCACAAATGTTGTAAGATTTGGTAACAAAAAGAGTCACTGATGTTCTTCTTCTCTATTACTGAAGAGGCACATGGCAACAGGGAGTCTATATATTCCGCATAATAGAGAAGCACAATTTTGCTTATGGCAACAGGGAGTCTATATATTCTGCATAATAGAGAAGCAAAATTTTGCTTATCGTGACATTACCTATTCACCAGCCTTCTTATAGATCATTAGTAAGAACTAATCAAAATACATCTATGATTCCACTCATTACATAATATGGTATCACATTGGAGACAAAATCATCATTTAAACAATTAACTTCTTCACTCCCAGATCTCATAATTAATTCTCTTTACTGTCAGTCATACAGTTCTTCTAGAGTAAGTTTGGAGAATTTGATATTGGATCAACTACTAGTCCCCTAATTGATATTTTTATTTATTCTCATTACTTGTCTGCTTGGTATTGTATTGATATTGTACGGAGAGATAATGTCTTGGTCACTCACAAGAGTAAAGGGTTAACTTACAGGAGTAACGAACAATGGCAAACAATTCATGGCACTTGACAAAAACTTAACTAAAATGAGGCAGCAAATGAGGTTTGAAGCTTCAACACTGTAGCTTTCCAACGAGATTGCTTGGATATCAAATCAATATGCCAATGTTCCTTGTTACTCTCACTAAGTAACCACTCATGACCATTCACAGGCTGATGCACATATTTTACTCATCACCAACATACTTTGATTAGGATTGTAAACAGCTTAATATGTGGATGCCCTTCAATACAGTCAACTTTGTTCTCAACTGCAACTTGAAGGGAAACTTAATAGAAATTAACCATTTACATTCTAACGTTTTCCGACAATGGTACTGACATCGAAAATCTGTTGAACAATTACCAGCTTTAGGGTGGGTGATCACTTCCTGAATTCTCATTACCTTTGTTTGATTTAACAGTGATACAGTAAAAAGAAATTAAATCCCAATCAGTCTAAGAGTTAAAGGAGATTATGATTTTTGAGTGGTCTTTATGGTTGTCTTTTTGCCAGAAGTAAAACTAATAACCTTCCAAAGAAATTCAGGTCCATCAATCAACACAGCATTTGTATCAGCATACTTTTGAGCCAGGTGTAAACACTCTGTGCCACAATCAAAGTCATATTCTGTGCACTATAAGATGGAAAAAAAATACAAAGAAAAAAAAAAATTTCTGTGTTGAACCTAAATTAAGATTTTTTCTTTGCAGAATTGCTCATCTAAACAAACCACAAATATGAGCAAGGCATCAGCTAAACAAAAAAAAACCCAAAATGATGTCCTACAGTTAAAGAAAAGGAAAAGAAAAGAAATCAATTGAAAACTTAATTAAAACACTTTCAAATTGCAAGAATACAAACATTATTTTCATTCCAAACCTTCATGTAGGCTTTCTGAATGACTTCATACTTGAAAGCTTGTGGCATTTCACTTGCCCTGAACTTTGACCTGTATGCAAAAGTCATGTTACTAAGAAATTAAACTGACATCAACGTACTCTGACAACTCCATTCAATAGAACAGGCCTGATAAGTTTTCCATCTTGAAGTGTACTAAACTATGACCACAGAGAAGTACTGACAGTATAAGGAAGCAGTCCAACACTAAGATTTGGAACACAGGACTACAGATTAATTAAACATGGACCAGGTTGGGTGATGTTGAAACAAAATTGACATAAATAACAATGCCTTCATTTCTCCTCTCCTCAGTGGACAGGAAGGGCCACCTGGTGGAATTTCCTTTGCTAAATTATTATCATTATTTTTATTATATCATGCTAAATAATGAAAATAGGGCAACTGACAAATAGGAACACATGTATTCATTTAAACTTGGTATCAAATGATAACAGCCATGATGACTGACAGTGTTCATCCTAGCTTTATTCAATGTACATTTTATTCAATGTGGGGCATGTTCTTGAATGTTTTAGGATGTTATCAATCCCAGAAAACCTTGGAAGTAACAATAACATTCAGTTTCTAATTTTTAAATATTGCCTGTTAAAAAAGTTTACACATGCAGCTCATTCTATCAACAGTTTCTGTAGAAGATACACTATTTAGTGTGCCTGTGTAATGCATGGGTAGTTGACAGTTTCTGACAGGAACTGTTCTGAGCTGTTCCAATGAGCTGTTAATCCTATTCCTACATTACCTGTCAAGTGAATGATCTAGGAACCCGTCACATGACTGAGCAACAACTGTGGATGAAAGTGGTCTGATCATCCCAGCTGCCTGAGGAAGAATAGACAAAAACAGACCCAAATTAGCAGACATGGAATTATCCTTCACAAATCATAACTTTACTTACCCCATTATTATTAGCAGCCATTGTCACACTCCTCAATGTTTGTTCATCAACAAATGGCCGCACAGCATCATGAAGAATTACCTGTAATAAAAAAATTGAAAGCAGCTGTTCCATA
The DNA here is from genome assembly GCF_964205215.1 of Stylophora pistillata. NCBI lineage: Eukaryota > Metazoa > Cnidaria > Anthozoa > Scleractinia > Pocilloporidae > Stylophora > Stylophora pistillata. The sequence continues at coordinate 10,939,946 of NC_142530.1, forward strand.
AGAATTCATGGGACATCATTAGGTCACATAAGTTGTTCAAAGTCTATCGTAATATTCATTCTCCATTTAAAATGACCATAAAAAGCTGAAATAATCTCAGAACATTTGTTGTGTTATGACCTCTCAAATTGGCTTTCTTTCCAATTATTCCTGAATAGTATGAATGAGAAAAAAAAGTGTCTAAAATTTTAAAGTCTTTGATAAAAGCAATCAACAGTACATCAAAGAAACAATTAGAAAAACAGCATTAATTTCACAGCCAAACAACTGTCAAATTTGGTTGGTAGTGGTTTTTTGTTTGTTTTTGTAAAATTATTTTAAAAGTAATACTCTCAAATACCGCTTATTTCAGAGTTACTGCAAAGCAAATCAACCAAGTAGGTTTTAAAACATTTACACTGCATTGGGTTTTTTTGTTTAATTCCACACAATATGCCAGTAATACACGATGGTGTTAATGAAAAATAAATAGATGATTTGAAGATCAATTAAAAATATAATGCATTAAATAATATGGAAATGATCATGGTGATTATTGTATTTACCATTTTCACTTACTACTGTTGGAGGACTTCTCCCATCTGCAGTGAGTGCTTGAATACCATTCCATAATGATCTGTGTCTATTAATATTTAGAAATAAAAAAAGATCAAACAACATGTCAGCTTGAATGCTCATTTCTAGAAATAATAACCAACAGTGTACACCACAGAGATTTTTCTTATTAATATCCTTTGGCCTCTTGTTTCATAAAATGCATCCTAGCTATCTAATCCTATTTCTCATCCTCATCATCTCATTAAGTCCTACTTCTCATCATGATAACCGGGGATTTCAACATACATGTTGATCAGCAGAGTGATCCAGATAGTGATATTTTTCTTGAGTTACTTGCATCTATGGGTTTCCTCCAACAGGTGGATAAACCGACGCATCAGTCGGGTCACACCCTTGATTTGATTATCACTCGACAATGTGACGTTGTTCTGGCTAGTGCTCCCACGACTGACTACTTTCTATCAGACCATTGGTTTATCTTATGTGATCTCAATATTGAGAAACCGGCCTTACCAACAAAAACAATATCCTACAGGAAAATTAAAGATATTGATCGGCAAATTTTACGTGATGAGTTGGCAGGAACTAAGTTGTGCCTGAATAGTCCTAACACCCTAGATGATCTTGTTGAATGTTATAATTCAACTCTTTCTTCACTTCTTGATCGTCATGCTCCGCTGTTAACTAAGAGATTTAAAATCAGACCTCTTATGCCCTGGTTTAATAATCATTATGATATTAAACAAGCGAGAAAGGAAAGGCGAAGGGCAGAAAAAAAATGGCGCCAAACTGGCTGTGCTTCTGATTTTTTGGAATTTAAATCTAAGAGGACCTACACCACTTATCTTATGAATACTGCCCGTTGTGAATTTTTTAAGGAATTCATCGATAAGAACAGTTCCAATCCGAGGGAATTGTTCACAGCAACTAAGAAACTACTGAAGCATGATCATGTTGTTCCTTTTCCCCCATCAAATAATTTATAAACTCTTGCCAATGAGATGGGCACGTTCTTTATTGATAAGATCAGAACGATTCACGCTAAGCTTGATAAATTAACATCTTCAGCTTTATTGGAAGTTTTTAGTGATGATACTGAATCATGGTCTGGCGCTTTGATGGATCATTTTAAACCACTGTCAGAAGGAGATTTACGTAAACTCATAGAAGGTTTTCCTAAGAAAAGTTGTATTTTGGATCCCATGCCAACGTCTTTGGTGATTAACTGTATTGACGTGCTTCTTCCAGTTATTACTAAAGTCCTTAATCTGTCCCTGGAGTCTGGTTCATTTGCATTAAACCGGAAATGTGCGCTGGTTAATCCATTATTAAAGAAGACCGGTCTTGATCTGGTATTTAAGAACTATAGGCCAGTCAGTAATCTTCAGTATGAGTCAAAACTTACTGAAAGAGCTGTCTTCAATCAGTTGCATGAACATATGATGGCAAATAGCATTTATCCCTTATTCCAGTCTGCATATAGAAAATACCACAGTACTGAGACTGCATTACTGAGAGTAATGAATGATATTCTTCTACAGATGAACTCCCAACATGATATTCATCCTAGTTCCTGTGTTAGAAATCTCGGTGCAGGGTTTGATAATAAGTTGTCAAAGTCAACACACATTTATAAAATTTGTAATTCCGCGTTTTATCACCCACATAATATTAGGAGGATTAAGAATTATTCATCTCGCGATTCGTTATTAACGCTTATTCATGCTTTTCTCACTAGTCGTTTAGACTATTGTAATGGACTTTTGTATGGCCTTCCTAAGTCACAAATAGCCAAATTGCAACGTGTGCAGAATGCTGCGGCTAGACTTGTACTGAGTTTAAGTAAGTATTCGCATATTTCTCCTGTGCTTTGTCAACTTCACTGGTTACCAGTACAACATCGTGTTCATTTTAAGAACATAATTTTAATATTTAAAGCTATTCATGGATGGGCACCTAGGTATATCATTGAACTAATTAACATCAAGCCTAGGTCTGTATATAATCTTAGATCAAATCAAAGTTTATTACTTGACCCTCCTAAGGGGAAAATGCTTGCCACATTGGGGGACAGATCATTCTCTGCTGCGGCCCCTTACTTATGGAATGCTCTGCCAGCTGAATTACGTGATATTCAATCATTTTCCATTTTTAAATGTAAGCTGAAAACTAATTTATTTCGTGCAGCTTTCTCAAAGTACCCTGTCTGACAATTACTTTTATTAGTATTACTAATTAACTTCCTTATTAAGATCCTCATTCCTAATTAAGATCCTTATTATGGATATTCCATATTATTCTTATTTTTAACATACATTGTTAATATTAATGTACATGTAATTAGTTTTATAAATTTGAATTCACTGTAGTATTCTAAGTTGTTAAGCGCTGTTGATCATTGAATGAAAATAGTGCTCTAGAGGTTATTAAATTAAATTATAATTAATCCTACCTTCTCCCCAGCTATGTGCATCCTATCCCCTCCCCTGCCATGTGCATCCTATCCCCTCCCCTGCCATGTGCATCCTATCCCCTCCCCTGCCATGTGCATCCTGCCCTCTCCCCTGCTATGTGCATCCTATCCCCTCCCTTGCCATATGCACCCTGCCCTCTCCCCTGCTATGTGCATCCTATCCCCTCCCCTACCATGTGCACCCTGCCCTCTCCCCTGCTATATGCATCCTATCCCCTCCCCTGTCAAGTGCCCCCCTGCCATGTGCAACCTGCCCTCTCTCCCACCATGTGCATTCTTCCAAATCCTATCCCTTATTAGACAACTGTGAACATCCCTTTTTTTTTCTGTTTAGTTCCGTGTCTGATCAGCTCTGTTCTATGTTCTAAATGCTGAGCCAGGGAAAATATTTTCATAGAAATCTAACTCAAACAGCCTTTTCTGTACCACAGCATGAAATTATTCACTAAAACTTTTAGGAGAACAGAATCACTAAAAGTGTGAGTAGATCTTAATCAGACCTTGTGGACCCTCCATAAACTAATCTGACTTTACCATGATGAAAGTCCTTCAAAATCTGTAGAGCAATAAAACATAATAAGGATATCATTAATAAATGGCTTGCTTATTTATGAATGTTATAATCTTGAATTTTTAAAATTGGTTTAAAATTCACATAATTATTATGCCATTATTCCCAGCTAAATCTTGAGAGATTCAGTGACTTGACACATGCAGTGCTGGACTCAGTGTTAGGAGGGCCTGGTTTGAAAAGTAGCCTCAGGTCACTGTGTTGTGTTCTTGGGCAAAACACATTGCTCTCACACTGTCTCTTTCTGGCCAGCAGCTCCAGCTGGATTAACTACTTGGCTCAAGTGCAGACTGGATCAATCCAAGACCAAGTCTGGCAACTTACTGTCACTCAATATTTTAATGATCGGCATTACCTTCTGTGCTTCCTCCATATAGTTTACATTGATGGGTACAACAACCTCCTTGATCCATGATACACTGCAGTGTAAAATTATCGCTGTTAAGTTGGATATTATGAAAAAAAAAAAACAAACAAACAAAAAAACATGGCACAAACAGTATTTTTATTTAAAATTAAGACTTTACTTTAAGTTTTTCCCAATGATGTTTCCATTTTCTGCCCCTCTACATTACATCAAATACCTAACTGACCAGGGTTGTTTAGTTAAGATGGCTAAGTTCCTGCTTTGATCACTTTTCCCTCACTTCATGTTCATAGAAGACTAAAAATAACTAGGCTAGAATCTAGAAATCTTGACCTCATATCTAATCACTAGTGCACAAATATAGACATCCCTATAGCTTCACAATACATGGGTACCTCATTGTTTGAATTTAGATGAGTTTGGAACATAATTTGATGTAAAAAACACTTACCTTTCAAATGCTGCCAAGGTGTAACTGATCAGTGGCCTTTCTTTTACTTGACAAAACTGAAAAAAAAAAAAACAGTCAAATAGAAAGGCCATATACATGATTTTTGATACTGTCACACTTTCAAGCTTACTTTACGTAGCAATCTTCAATACACTGACAGTTCCCGCAATATTACTTGCACATTAGATATTAATTTTTATCTCAAAGGCCACTACTGCATATGTCATGCTTTTGCAAAGCCTATCTTAAACAGCTCTGCAGGCTGCAATGATAATTCTGATTAAACCATCTAATTCCACGGGAAACCCTATCCTGCCCAACCCACCCCCACTAATCAACATCCACTTCTTATTGAGTCGTGTTTCAATGCAATCAGTGCCACGCAACATGAAGGTTTCTCCATTAGGGTGTTTTACTCCCCTTTGTTTGAGGTAAATGTTTACAAGCACCTTGCAATGTACAGTAGCTTAATCTAAGGAAACTACATAATATCTTCAATTTTCACTGCAATGACTAGGCTCAGACAAATAGTGCTGGCATAATTCCGAGCATAATGCTTTAGTCAGAGCATAATACATCAAATTGGATTCCTAGTAATTTTATAATTAAGTTTCCTTGATCTTCTTCAGCATACATCTTACATGCCATTTCTATCACTTTTCTGTTTTTTGGCATCAAGGACCTGGTTACTACATCTGGTAATCATGTTTGAAATACTTATTTTGTCTTTGTATGCTTTGTAATAATCCCTGGTAAGTTTTCCCCGTCAGTGGCGAGAAGGAGGGGAGGGTGTGGGTGGAGGGCCAGGGGCTATTTAACGCTCTCTGATAAATTAAATGGAGCATCAGGGCTCGACACTAACAGTAGCCCACCAGCCACAGACTAGTAGAAATTCGGTTTTGGCAAGTGGTTTTCGATTTCCACTAGCCAGTTTGGCTAGTAAACAAACTGAAATTGTCTTACCATCTAATATTTCACTAGCCACTTGGCTAGCAAGTTGAATAGTTAGTGTCGAGCCCTGCGCATAATTAAAAATCAATCGCAAAATTTTGGGCATAATGATATATTTTCAGAGATGACGCTCAAAGACACAATGCTCGAATCTGCGAGCATAATATCTCTGGCCCTACTATTACAATGCATTCCGATATTTAACAACTGTGCCAAAGACGATATATACTTGACAAACGTAACAATTCAAATGCTTCTTTTAACGATTATTGGATTTTTACCTGTTTAGGTAGTCTCAAGTTCATTCTCACTCCTGATCCACCCGCCGGTAACACAGCCACAACGTCAAAACACACCGTTACCTTGCCATCCCCAACAGCCGCCATTTTGCTTTTGAACACGCTCGCTTTAGTCTTCTCGCGGTACACCACTTGTCTTCTATCACCCGATTCGCCTTTAATCTACCGCTTATAAGCGAATTTAATTATACCAAATTACCGCATACATGCTGATAAAGTAGGACCTATTTACCTACCGAGATTAGATTACCGAGAACAAAACAAAGGCCAAAACAAAAGAAAACAAAGGAAAACAAAACAAAGGAAATGATTTCAGAATGTTTTTCTGTTCTTCAGTAATCTTCACGCGTGGAATTTTATCCATGATCTCTTCACGCGTGGAATTTTATCCATGACCAGGCCCCGGTTGTTCGAAGGATGGATAACGCTATGCACTGGATAAATCTCTATCCGGTGGATAGCACAGTACGTTTTGGTAACACTTATCCGCTGGATAGCGATTTATCCGTTGGATAGCGTTATCCGCCCTTTGAACAACTGGGGCCTGATGTAAAAGCGATGAATTTTCCTCTTTCGCTTGAACCTTGCCACATGTCAAGTGCGACTGCGATACCGAAGACATTCTGAAATAATTTCCTTTGTTTTTTTTTCTTTGTTTTCTTTTGTTTTGGCCTTTGTTTTGTTCTCGGTAATCTAGTCTCGGTAGGTAAATAGGTCCTACTTTATCAGCATGTATGCGGTAATTTGGTATAATTAGATTCGCTTATAAGCGGTAGATTAAAGGCGAATCGGGTGCACCCTTCTATATGCCGCCAGTTCGTTTTGCCCTTGGCCCTCTCCTTTCCGTCCAAAACCATTCATCCGGTTCACAAGGTCATACATACATACATACATACATGCATGCATACATGCATACGTACGTACGTACATACATGCATGCATACATACATACATAACCTTTAAACAACAACAAACATATGAAACATATGTATGAACTGCGGTTATGAAACGTATATATGCACGATCCTTCGCAGTAAAGCACTATTTCAGCAATAGTGAAAATCAGACCTGAAAAAAATTTCAGGCCTGTACGGGATTCGAACCACTGACCTCTGCGATACTAGTGCAGCGCTCTACCAATTGAGCTAACAAGCCAACTGGGAGCAGGCCATCAAATTAATTCGACATAAACCCGTAGATGATAAATCAAACAACATGTTGTTTGATTTATCATCTACGGGTTTATGTCGAATTAATTTGATGGCCTGCTCCCAGTTGGCTTGTTAGCTCAATTGGTAGAGCGCTGCACTAGTATCGCAGAGGTCAGTGGTTCGAATCCCGTACAGGCCTGAAATTTTTTTCAGGTCTGATTTTCACTATTGCTGAAATAGTGCTTTACTGCGAAGGATCGTGCATATATACGATACATAACCTTTATTAACGTGTCTAGTCGTTCTAGTGCCTGTAGGCACTAACTGGGGACACCCTAAAACTACATTTCATCATTAAAACAAACTAATAAATATTCTAAAACCAATATAATAATTAATGGCACTAATTGAGGACATCCTAAAACTAGCATCTCTGCGACTCAAGAGCGATACTCGATGAGGTAGGGTGTGAGAAAGCCATTCAAGGCTAATGCAAAGCGAGCAGGAGAGCTTGAGGAAATGAGTTAGTGTTCTCTTGAAGGCCACTGCTTCCTTTTACGGTGTTCTTCTATCTGGGCCTATCACAGAGCATAACTTGCATCTCCAGACTATGCCCCGCTCAACCAGAACGGTCACAGAACAGCCAACATCGTTAGGAAGGGCTAAGTCGACAAGAAGGCTCGTCTAACACTAATAATAATAATAATAACAATGATGATGATGATGATGATGATGATAATGATGATGATAATGATGATGATAATAATAAAGCCACCGAAGCCACTTTACGAGAACAAGAGAGGAAAGGCACTCTGGGACATACCACTATATGCAGAACACGCGGAGGTGAGGATAGAGTGTACGGTTATAGACAAGGAGAGGAAAAAAAGTAGTCTTACTTGAAATTATCTGTCCACGGGTCAGAGATCAAATGTGCAGAGGAGACGAACAAGTACGCTTTGCTGCGGTCCGAATTAAGAAGGAGATACCCAGAGTGCAAGTTACAGCACTCTGAGAGCTCCAGAGCGCTCTCCAGAGCGCCGCTGCTCGTCTCATCTCTCTTTCAAGAAAACATGAACACATTACGTCTATTCTAATAAATCTTCACTAGCTTCCGATACATTATCGCATTGTGTTTAAAATTCTACTCACCACATACAGAGCTCTTAACAATCTTGCACCATCCGTACATTCGTGATCTACTCACACCTTACGTTCTAGCTCGTCAACTGCGTTCATCATCTAAAAATCTCCTTGTGATTCCTCATTCTAATTTGAAGACAAACGGTGTAAGATCTTTTTCTGTAGCTGCCCCCACACTCTGGAACACTTTGCCGTCTGATATCATGAACAGCTCCTCAGTGTCCGTTTTTAACAACAAACTTAAAAGTTTTCTTTTTAAAAAATCGTTTTTCTAATTTTACAATTGTGTCACTCTTGTTAAGCGCTTTTGAACTTTGAGGAAACTAGCGCTATATAAATACTTTATTATTATTATTATTATTATTATTATCATTATAAGATTGAGCAACATAACATCATAATAGACGCACTTGGAAGGAGCTCGCGAAGGGCAAGGAAAGCATACGCCAACTGGTTGGAAGTGGCCGATATCATTCAGTGCTAAGGAACATGCAGAAAGCTGTAGTCTCTAGCTCCCTTAACATTGCCAGGACTTTCAAGGTCCTATCAGACTAAGTTCTTCCAACGACGTTAGTTTTTAGTATAGGTTTTAAACATTTATCTCCATTTTAGGGTCTATGGGTATACCTTTTTAGAACTTTTAGGTTTATTTGTGTCTGGACTTTTAAGGTCCTATCGGACTAAGTTCCTTAAACGACGCTACGTTCAAGCACAGTTTTAATAGGTTGATGGAACATTTTCAATTTTATCTGTAATCTGAAGCATTCAGAAGTGTATACTGCAATAATAAGAACAAGAAATGATAAGAAATAGCAAGAAATAACAATAAATAATAAGAAGTAATAAGAAGAAGAACAAGAAAGTATCGGTGATCGAGATGGGCAGCCCGTGGGTAGAAAACTCAGGGAGGAGCGAAAGCTGGCGAAGAAACAGCAAAGTATGGACCACTGCGCTGGGAGCTTGAACAGAGATAACCTGATTATCGGGTGGCACAATACAACATTATTGTGGATGTACTCGGAGGTTATTCAAGAAATGTTAGAAAGGCACTTAAAGAGCTAGAAGGGGATGAGAGCGACACAACAGCTCTGCAGATACAGAAGTCAGTCATCACAAGTTCACTCAATATTGCGAGGCGCTTTACGATTTTGAGACAAGGGATCGATATTAAGTGTTTTATCACATTTAAGCGTTATCATAGTGATGTTATAGAACTTTAAGTATTTAGCTTGAGGATTTTACTAGATAGTAATTACGTTTGGGACTAAGGCTTTTATGATTAGGAATTGCCATAGTTCACTCAATATGGCGGGGCGCTTTAAGATTGAAATAAGGGATATTAGATGTTTTCACATTTAAGTGTTTCGATAGTGACGTATGGAACCTTTAGTATTTTTACTGAGGTTTTTATTACATAGCAATTAAGTTTAGGACTTTCATTATTAGGGTTTGATAATTAGGAATTCAGTATAGGAATTTTAATTGTAAGGACTTTGATCGTTGCATTGATTGGTTACGGCTTGCCCCCCAATCATTGTTTAGGATATCTGGGCATCCAAAAGTTTTTATTGCCATAATAATAATAATAATAATAATAATAATAATGATAATAATAATAATAATGTTAGAACGTCATTTTTAAATTAGGTTTTTAAAGGAACGCGAGCTGTCTGAATTACTATTATTAGTTTCCCCATAGCTAATAGAGGGAGCAGGTTAGGAAACTCGGCGAACTTCAAAGGACCAAAACAATAGCGGCTCCCTGATGTTGAAATGACTCATCACGTCTCCTGTACTAACTATGGTTTCCCACCATTTCTACACGTTGTATAGTATAGGTAGGTAGGTAGACTTTGCTTAGCCAGGGTGGCCCATTCAGCAACGAGGCTGATATCCAGAGGGGCCCTGGTTAAGAATATTCAAGACATCTTGAAAGCTAAAAATACAGGATAAAATTTAAACAAACATGCAACAGTTTACAAGAATATAGTGTCTATCAAATGTTAAAATTTGTAGGTATTAATTAAAACTTTGAAGGAAGAAAGTGACTCGGCGTTTTGAATACAACGAGGTAAAAGGTTAAAAAGTGCTGAGCCCGAATACCTTAAAGTTCGTTTTGCAAGGCTTAGTTTCAGTTTGGGCACGTGCAAATCTGTTCTCCTGCGAGTATTATAGCTATGTACATTACAATTTCTAGTGAAATAGTCACTCAAATATTCAGGTACTAGATTATTTAGGCATTTAAATACAAAGGTACATTTATGTCTTTTCAGTTTTGTTTCTAGCTCAGCCCACCCTAAAACATTAAAAGTGTCTTTAGAAGAGTCACGCCTTAAAACGATGCGGACAGCGCGATTTTGTAACCGTTGTAGAGTTTTGCTGGAGGTGGCTGACACTTCACCCCACACGGTGTCCGTATAACACAAGATTGGCTCTATTGTGGACACAATTGTATTGTATTGTACACTATTGTATTGTAGACACAATTCGCTGCTTTAAGGGTAAGGCAAGATCTTATTCGGGCTAAGATTCCCAGTCGCTCGTTGACTTTGTTACAAATCGTGTCAATATGCTCTTTCCAGTGAAGCTGCTCGTCGAGCATAACCCCGAGATAATTAAACTTCGTCACTCTCTCTATTTCCTTTCCTTGGATCTGCAGTACAAATTCTCATGAGGTTTGCAGTAATCGCCTTGTTCCAAAAAGTAGTCCTTCCGTTTTGCTATGACTTAATATTAGTCTGTTACTCGTCAGCCAGTGCTCAACTCGTTTGAGATCTACTGATGGCGTTGACATGGGACCCAGAGTGGTAGATGACTATATCGTCGGCGTACATGCTAATTTCGGAGTGCATCAGACACTTAGGCAGATCATTTATGTAAATAATAAATAGTAATGGTCCTAATAAGGAACCTTGCGGAACGCCAAAGTCTACAGGAAGGCTAGATGATAATTCTTTTCCATATTGAACCCTCTGCGAACGAATCGTTAAATAATTTCTGAACCAAGTTAAACTGTGTCCTCTAACACAAAAGTGCTGTAGCTTATGAAGAAGGCAATGGTGATCAACGAGATCAAAGGCCTTTTTTAGATCGATAAAGGCAGCTCCGGTTAACTGTTGCTTGTCCAGCACAACTCGTTATAATCCCGGAAATATAGAAAGTTATTATCCCGGTAGGAACATAGGTTAAGTTGTTGCGCCCTATGTTTTTTTTTGTTTTTTTAGTAAGCTCAGCATCTAGAAGTTCAGTACTGCGATAATAATCATAATTATTATTATTATATATTAGACTTAAACAGCGCTAAAATCATAAAATATTCAAGGGCGCTTTACATTGTAAATTAGAATTAACTTACCGGTAAGTAAACAGTAAAACAATTCCTACACATGTGGTATAAGATTCAGACAGATTGTACGCTAATTTAAAAAAGTAACTTTTAACTTTGACATAAAAACAGTCAGAGTTGGACTTGAACGTATCTCTTGAAGACCTTGAATAACAGCAAAGAAAACGTCCCGAGTGGGCAAAGATGCGATCACCAAATGTCCAGTGAGTGGTTCTAGGAACCGATGAACCGATTCGATGAATCACAAGAAGCCAGTGCAAGTGGTACAAGGACGAGATATGATGAAATTTGGATAGCCCAAACCTTAATCTAGCTGAAGCGTCAAGTACTCTTTGAAGACGATCTGATTGGTGCTCGGGGATGCCTCTACTAACTATGATGCCACAAAGAAGAGAATTACAGTAGTCACGAATATATGAAAAAGAGTCTTGGTGGTCCAAGGACTGAAGAACTTCCTTATTTGCAGAATTCTAAACGACCCATGGAACGCTTTTACAACAGACCTTGCCAATATGGACAGACACCGTGAGACATCTTAGTGTCCAAACCGGTAACGAGTTCCGGCTACATTGAGTCATGAAAACAGATTTTGTGATCGGAGTTGTGTAGTTCCCACAATTATTTCAGTCTTCATGAAGAAAAAGCAGTTGAAGATAAGGGGGGCGGAGAGTTTTGTGGCCGGAAGGAAACTTGATGGGCGCGAAGGCATGACTTTCCCATCTTTCCACGTACTTGGATCAACAATGTTCCGGTCGAATGATTATAATCAGTTGAGAGCTGGAAGGCTTAATCTTTAACAACCCACATTATATCGATAACAAAGATACTTCGTAGCACTATCTACCGCGAGACGGACGCTCATCGAACGAACATGGAAATCAAAGCCGAGGTAAGGTAGATCTTTCCCTTTAAGAGTAATCACTTTGTTGTTTTTTTAATGACACATTCCGCCCGCTGTATTACAAAAGAAAGACTTCAACACAGCCACACACGGGTTCTAAGTTCCCGCATTCTTAATTAGTGTCTTGGCGTCTCTCGAGTCTGACATTTTTGCGCTTTTTTTTTAACATTCGACACTCCTACAGAGAAAGAATTCAATAAACGTTTTCGAAGAAGTCCAGTAAACCCCGAAAGATTCTTAGAATTGGCTATAATAAAAACTAAAAACAGTTGACGAACTCTGAACGATTTCTAGAGAAATCGAAGCTTCAAGAAGCAATAACATGGTCCCTCAAACGGAAGGAC
>NC_142530.1:10957500-10990000 GCF_964205215.1 Stylophora pistillata
ATCGAGTAAGGAGAATACTATGGACGAAAAGTCGACTAAGAAGTATTGACTCCTGCCTCAGCGTGTAGAGCTTCAACTATCCGTCCGAACTTAACTGTACTAACTAAAGTTTGTTATTATTGCAGGTATCCATTGGGGTATATCTATTATGTAAGTGCAAAGTTTGAGATGAATAGCAAAATAATCATTACGATTTTAATCTGTTCTTCACAATAGCTCCAAGCCTTCAATGCACATTATTACATTCATCTCAATTTTTTTTATTTCTTTACTCTATATATAGTTATATCTTTATATTTTTCAACTACATTGTTCTTTATCCTAAAACCTAAACCATCAGGTTAGTAATCATCAATTTTAGATAAGTATCACTTGCCCTTTGTTTATCATTTTATTTATCTTTTATCGATTGATTGATTTTAGGACCATTGTGCTTATCACAGTATTCTCACAGTACTTAAAGAATGTCAAGATACCTTTTCCTGGTTATTCAAGGGCAAATGGGATGTACAAGGCCAGATTTGCGTTATTCAGAATGTTTCCGGTCAGTTGCAGCATTGTTGATTTGTTTGAGTGGATTATAGTTTTTATATCTGTCGTGTGCTTGTTGCCATTTAATGGCGATCGAGATCCGAGAAAGCCCCACCTTATTAAAGTAAGTATGATATTGTGAGGATCAGACAGATTGCACCACAAAATCATAACATGTACGTAAGGAAGAACACGGTCCCGAACTCAGCAGATGAACGACGACAAGGCTTTCAACGTTAAATGAGTCGTTATGAAATACAATTCTTAGCTTGATTCAAACTTTAAGTATTTCACTGTCCTTCAACAATCTGAGGTTAGGCTACTGATTTTTTTTTTTAACTCAGCAGGCATTTCTTTCTATATGTATAAGAAATTGTACCCAGCGCTTACTTGATTATTCAGCAAGAGTAATCGATTTTAATGATAATTTTTTGTGTGTTTTTATATTAGATCCTGCTGGGAATCATCTTATCCTGGATAATTTGTGCCATTGTCACTGCTACTGGTGGATTTACTGACGACCAGAACAATCCACAGTATCAGGCCAGAACAGACGCCAGAATATTTGTGTTGAAAGAGGCAGAGTGGTTTAGATTTCCATATCCTGGTAAGAATATTAAAGATCGGTATTATGACGCGCGGCACTGAACATCACACCACAGAGCGTGCATATAAAGTAAACTTCTTTATTCTGACTCCAGTAAGTTATGATGTCGCACAGAATTGTTTATATGACTCCGCTCGTAGACCCTTATCTCAAACTGCCCTTACGCTGTCTCACAAGTAATGTTTTGGTGAATTTCTGGTAGTCTCTCTTTGGAAAGCGAAAAAGAAAACGAAAGCCCAAAGTCCTTAGTTCTGTACATTACTGCGACTATCTTCCTTCAATTAAAATCCTTAGTTCGCATTTCAAAGTTATAATTTGCACATGTTTCAACCTCTCAACCCAAGGTCAGTGGGGTACACCCACTTTAAGTGCTGCTGGTGTGTTTGGAATGCTAGCCGGAGTACTGGCCTCCATGATAGAGTCCATTGGCGACTATTACGCTTGTGCAAGATTATCAGGGGCTCCACCTCCGCCAAAACACGCTATAAACAGAGGTATTGGAATGGAAGGAATAGGCTGCCTTCTTGCTGGGGCCTGGGGCAGCGGAAATGGAACCACCTCTTACAGTGAGAACATAGGAGCGATTGGTATCACGAAGGTATTCCTTAGGTGTCATGTGTTTCATCATTCACCTTGTGTTACAAGGTTGCCTCGTATAGCTTAACATGTCAACGTTGTTCTTTTTCAGGTTGGCAGCCGTCGTGTTGTACAGTACGGAGCAATAATAATGATCCTACTTGGGATACTCGGCAAGTTTGGTGCCTTGTTCACCACTATTCCAAACCCCATAGTGGGTGGAGTATTTATGGTCATGTTTGGAATGATAACAGCAGTCGGTATTTCCAATCTTCAGTTCGTGGACATGAATTCTTCCAGAAACCTCTTTATCCTTGGTTTTTCACTGGTGTTCGGAATGGCGCTTCCCTATTGGTTGTCTCGAGAAGAGAACAGGAACGCAATACAAACAGGTTTGCTCTAATTTCAAGCATTTAAATAGACAGACGTTACCAGTTTGTCCTGTTTGAGTAAGCGATTTTAAAACTCCACTTATCAAATCGTATTTATATTATTTCCTAGGTGAACCTGAGCTTGACCAAATCATTACTGTGTTGCTACGAACCAACATGCTGGTCGGTGGAATTACAGGTCTTTTACTTGACAACACAATTCCAGGATCACGTGAGGAACGAGGCATGCTGCAATGGAACAATGAGACGGGACAAACTGGTGACGGTGAAAATCATGTTTATGATCTCCCATTTGGTTTGAAAAAGTTGAGTTTTTACAAGTGCGCTAAATACGTTCCATTTCTGCCCTATTATAAAAGCGACGCACCATCCGTAGAATTAAAAGAAGTATCAAAAAAGCCTGTTCATCTCTCAGCAGTTTAGTGCGACAGTTTCATTTGTTGAGCAGGATTCATTTTTTAATAAGCTTGTATTACCATGACTGGAAGAACTCATTTACTAAAAATGGGTCAAACCTCTGTTATTAGCCATCAACTATTAAGTGCACACTTGCTTTTGTTCAAGTTTTCTGCCAGTTTATTTTGTAAACTTTCAAAATCGCTCTTATGTAGCGGCAGCCGATCAGACGCGCTTGAACCATCACGGCGTAGAAATGCTGTATTTCGAGACATAGACAATGATAGTTTCTGTGTGTTCGAGGCTCTCTTACCTTAGTGAGTTCATAGCATGATAGAGAAAAGCAAAATAAATCAATTACATAACGAAATCTCGTGTTCTACTTGGCTTGTCCAGAGTTCTAGGGGAAGAAGGCAACTTGACCACACATTTTAGAGAACATGAGAGAAACCAGAACCGGAAAGATTAGGGAACATGAACACCTCCACAAAAGTATCCCCCCCCCGCCCCACACACACACACACACACACACACATACACACACACACACACACACACACTCACACACTCCCTCTGAATCATATTCCTCACGAAAACTTAAAATCTCTCTTGAAATAGGCCGGTTTATCTTCAAAATAAAGTTCTCGCCTAAATAGTCAGTTCACCCTCCAACAATTTGTTCCGTCTGCTCTCCACGCAGGCAAAAGGTTATCTTTCAAACGAAGGTAATAAAGACTCAGCTAACTGCTTCACTATCTTTATTGTTTTTAAAGGAAAAATTTCTCGGAAAAGCTGTATGCTCCGTGACATTTAGTAAACTCAGAAAGATGAAAATCAGTTTCTATTGTTTAAGGCAAAACTGAGTGAGTGTGTCATGATGTCGTAAGAAAGAGATCGGGGACTAGATCTGAAACCTGTCGTCACACGTAGAATGTTGAACTCTTTTAGAGTTTCGTTTCTCACGACAGCTATTTAGTCAGGAAACAAATTCATTTCTTTATTAGGGACTGGACAGACCTCAGCCATGTAATGTGAGAAATAAGGGTACATATAAATGTTGTGCCGCGTAATACTGTAAACACAAATGGTGGAACAGAGAACTAACTCTGAAGCGTAAATTAAAGTGCTAGATCGGCAGAACAACGGTAGATCTAATCCGGAGGCCTAATCCGAAGTTCTTAAATCGGCAGAGCAACGGTAGATCTAATCCGGAGGTCGTGGGTTCGATTCCCACCGAGGTCATAAGAATTTTTTCTTTGCCTAGTGCTGTTCCCTGATACCCTTTACTAGGTCTAACACCCAGTGGGTTTTTCATGGGGTTTCACTTAGCACTTTAATGTGAGAAATATACTGGCTAACGTCAATTACAAACGAAACGGTAATTCAGAAGGCTATGGAGGAGAGTATAGTTAAAGCCTTTTTCTGTAATATAAATAAACCTGCCCATAAGGGCAGCAAAAAACACTAAATCTTTTATATAAATTTCTCATGAAGAGCAATATTTCAATTTGTTTAAAACAGAGCTAGGAGGTCTTGGAAAATTCCCATTTCTGATTGGCTAACATGTTACAGTTCTTCATCGCCACTGTATTTCCATTTCCTTGAAGTTCTAAACATCTTTCTTGTTGTGTGTTACGAAGAGCGCCCTGAAACAATATCAAAAAAAATTCAAGCAGGTTCATGTTTATTCGCGTTTGAGGACAATTCGGGCTTGATATTATTAAAGCCATCTTCATTCTTGCAGATTTAGTTTTCACATTGTTGAGGAGACGCCTAGGGAGGGGGGGGGGAGGGTACTCGATAACGTTTCAATCGGGGATTTTTCTCACCAAGATCCAAACCAGTCCTATGATATACTCGATACATGATATTACACTGGTGAACAAATAGGTACATTCACCGAAGCAAAATAAATGCTGTGAAGACTAGAAAATAGAGGAGCAACTATAATTTAACCGCCACTCCCTTTAGATTCCTGCATAGCATTGAACGAAACCCATTAGCTGGCGATACAGGATAAAAGCATATGACTCTGGGAAGAACATAATATTTACCTTTGATAGTTCCCATTGTTGGCTGTTTTCTTCACAGGAAACAAGAAAGACACTTTCAGACTCTCCTCCGACACAAAATGAATCTTTCAATCCAGCTCTCAACTCCCCATCGTCCGTTAAGACAAAATGCTGTAAAGAATATGATGACAAGTCTAAACGATATAAACTTGTTTCCCGCAAATTAGTGCGCTTGAATAGATTTTGTTGTTGCTCCATCCCAGGCTAAATAAGGGTTATAACAAAATATTGTGCACAAATCAGCTGTGTGTTTTATGCGTGGCTCACTGTTCTGACAGTGCTGTCACGTGCGAATTGCACTTCAAAATCCTCCTTAAGTCTTATCCTTAATTCTGTCGCAGAATTTTCCCCTGATTACATTGTTATCATCCGAACACTACTAGGGCAATTTCGATTATCAATATGACGATAAGATCCGATCATTTGCTTGAGGAGAAACAAAATATTCGTGGTGAAATTCTTATGTTGTCAGAAGGACAGCTAGAGTCCTTTCGTGTACAATACAAACCTGATTTCCTCCCATCCCATGGCAATGAGACACACCGAGTTCAGAGCCAATAGACCTGGCCATTGTATCGAGGCACATTCCAGTCTGAGGATTGCGAACCTTCAAAAAAAATCCATAACTTACGTAAAAAAGGATTACTAAATCTTATCCAGTGCAGTATGACATACCATGGATAGAGGAAGTTTGACCCTCTTTGTCGACGATCAAAACATATTAAAATATGTTCATATAACCGAGCCTAATAAATTGTATAAGCAATCACCGTGCACCTTAGGAGCCTCTGGAAATTATCTCAATTCCTGAAAAATGATGCCGTCGTGAGTACGGTGAATTTTCTTAAATACGAGACTACCACGACACGGGTTTCAATGAGTCCTTCTAAGGCTCGAGTTTAAATTGTCTGATCCAAGTTAGACTACTTGTGGTGATCAATTGTTCCTATGAGGACTTAAGCAGAACCCTCCCCCCTCCCCCCTCCCCCCTCCCCCCTCCCCCCTCCTCCACTCTCTTTCTCCCCCTCTTACCTCACCATATGCGTGACTTTCCTCACTCGGAGTAGTTTGTTCAGGATAGACATTCTCCAAGTACCATTTGAAGCTTTTACACTTAAGCCGCTTACGGAGTTCCAAGCGCTTTGTTAAGTCTCCATGATCGACTCCTTCTAAGTCCGGTCTCTTCATAAACACAAACTTTTTGTATTCATCCATCCACACGTGAACAACACGTGCAAGATTTACTGTGACTTCATGATAGCCACCCGGAAAATTGTATGGAAAACGAGAGCGGAACACGTGACCAACACGAGAACATGGGATGATCTCAATTTTTCCTCCACATTGCCAAATCTAGATCAAAAAATTAAAAATTTAAAATAGAACAACAAAACTGATAAAGAAAAGACTAACGTCTACGAGTAAATGTGTAAATACTTTCATTGGAGTTAGTTTGAAGTTTTAATCAACGATGGTGGAGATTGCGATTGTATCACCGAATGTTTTCTTAAGTCTATCACTTAGTCCTTTTTTTCCTTTCTGTGTTCGCTGTTGTAACTTTCAAAAAAGTTTAGCTGATGTGCAGTATTACTTTAGCTGGATATCAAGGCCTTTTAATTTTTAGTTCTATTTAATCCTCTTCTCAGCATTTATTTTGTGAGAAAGCGCGGCCTTCATTGCCGCTAGAACCGAACTTAGAAGAAGCCTGTATGTGAAGTGGAGTTTTTTTGCTTATAATAAGACTAAACCACAAGGGGGCCATGACTTCTAATCATTAACAACTCACTCGAAAGGACATCTCCAGATTTTCTCCTCCCCAAACTTCCATCCCTTCGTCGTAAGAGCCAGATTCGAAGAAGTACTTGCGATCAATGGAAAACAACCCGCCTGCCATTGTAGGAGTCCTTCGATAAACGAAAAACATACTCAAGTGAAAACACTCAACTTGAAACAAGTGATTCGCTTTCGGCGATAAATGCTCATTTTTAGCGGGAAAGAACTGGTTAGAAAAGTGAGTCAGGTTTGTAAAGAGCCACTCATTCCAAGTATTGGGAACTTGAATGAAAACCGGGGCCTTTCACTGTTAAAAAAATTATTCGAGTTACTTTTAAAAGGACAGATCACTGTGAACAAATTAAAAGATTTTAAAAAACTGTTCGTCTGAACCTGATTTATTTTTTCGAACAAGCATTCTAAACATAATTATTTGAACGGTTGCTCTTTGTTGGTGTTTTCCCCCGATTCTTTCGGAAGGATAAGAGACCTTCTGAAACAGCCACTGCACAAAGTGACTGCAAAGTGGTTTTTGCTACAACCCCTTTGAGCCCTTTTTACATGTGACAAGACAATACTTAGGCTCAGGGGCATACTTACCTGATCGGCTCGCTGGAGTCCTTGCGTTTGTCTCGAGCACTCAAAGGTAATGAATGCCAGTTGAACTGCATGTCCCAGCTGAAACCGCCAATAACTTCGGGTGGTGTTCCTGAGTATAAGAAGTCTGTGGAGCTTATGATATCAATCACTGGCACAGGAACAATAGTACGGTCTTGTCGGATCCTATCTAGTAAGGGTTCTAACCAGTTCACGTTTGCTTCACAATGAGCATCAAGAAATGTTAATACTTGGCCTTTAGCTGCGTTGGCTCCAAGCAAACGAGCTCGTATAAGCCCCTCTCTCTTTTGTGTCCTAACGATATGGACCTTAGTGAGCCTTGACACGTAATCCTCAAGCGGCTTTTTCAAATGATCTGGAAGAAAAAGGGACAATATGCAAAAATATGACTTGTTATTTCTAGCAGAAAGTGAGTGTTGCGCAGCAGCAGGGCCGGCAAATATCAAGTTCAGATGAGAGAAGGGAAAAGTAAATCAAGAGATGGGCATGATTAGAAAGTTCAGTTTGTGATGAGAGAACAATATTATGTGTTGTAGCTACAGGAAAGTCTAAAAGTATATTGGAAGTCTGGGAGCTCAGGGTGAGAAACATATCTAAAATTATGTTGACTAAAATGATGACTAAAATGATAATTATGTTGGGTAGAATGTGAAACAAAATCAAAGTACGTCGCGATGCACTCGTTGATGATAATGCTCGAAAGCTGAGTCCAGAGTTCAGAATCATGTTCATGGCCGGGCTGGGCGAACTGAACGCAAAATCAGCTCCACTTACCAAAGGTGCTGAAATCATCGACAAGTATAATCTCGTGCAGGAGGTCTGAGGGCGAGCGGTTTAACACACTGTGAACAGTTCGTA
Organism: Stylophora pistillata; assembly: GCF_964205215.1. Lineage (NCBI taxonomy): Eukaryota > Metazoa > Cnidaria > Anthozoa > Scleractinia > Pocilloporidae > Stylophora > Stylophora pistillata. The sequence continues at coordinate 10,965,324 of NC_142530.1, forward strand.
ACAGGGTGGACCACGCCTCGTTATGGAAACAAATCACCACACTTGTAGTAGGTAGGTCCGACACAGGGTACGATTTACCGTCACATCTGAGTTCCAATAGGGGAAAATATATCTCAGTTAGGCTTAAACTTTTCCTTAAGAACTTCTCCCTCCAGACAATCAAGTTATTAATGAATTGTTTTGGAGTCCATTATTAGTATACTATATTGAGTTGGAAAGTGCGCGGGCGTACTTAGAAAAAAGGGCAGGTCAGACAAAGCTGGTTTTTCCCAACCCCTTTGGGCCCCAAACCGCCGAAGCTTTAGATTTTAGTCTTTCCCAGGCGCACAAATAAACGCGACTTGCTACACAGCGAGCGTGAAAGTAGAGACACGAGATCGAGGAGGTTCCATCCAACTTACGTGACTCCTTGTGCTAGTCCATAGACCAAAGGAATGACCCTAATACTTCCTCTTTCCCTCCCTCCCCTCCCCACTACTTTTTTACTAAAATAAATTCAGGGACTGAAGGCCTGTACAGTTTGTTTCCTACGAACACTTCAGAAGGACTTGAATTCAGACACTTTTTTTTCTGCCGGGAAATATCCAGATATCCTGAACGGAAAGGCCAAAAAAAAAAAGAAAAAAAAACGATTAAGACAAAATTACATGACTGTTTCGAACACGAGAATATTGAATCAAAATTCATATCGCTATCTATGAGTTGAGGACTGAAAGTGTTAAAATTTATGTGACCACTACATCTTGAAATAAAGTAACGCGCGGAACGAAGAACGAATGAAACATTGAAGCTGTGAATCATGATGAAGCCAATAGAGAATTTGTAACACCCAATGAGATTCCATAAGCTTCTGTCAGCGCACGAAGAAGTTTAAGTACTCGTCAATTCATTTTCCTAAAGAAAATCATTGAGGAAGCTAGTTGCTATGGTGTTGGAATGCAATTTCACGATTTTGACCTATAAGATAAAAAAAAAATCGGTCGACTTTTAGACCGAACTAATGGCCCGGCTGTTCGAGAGAGCTGAAATTACACACCTTGATTGTGTGAACAAGTGTTGCAATATTATCTAAAATTTCCTTTTGCGTGCATCAGAAGACAGCACTGATATTTGAATGATATTAACCTGGTCATATTATTTGAATAAAGTCCACTGCTCACCCTGGACTCCTCGTGTCCTGAAGAGATCGGTCAAGGGAAATTTTCGAACTGGCATATTCGTTAAAAGCATACTTATCATAACCAGCCTTCTCATTGTCTTTTTCTTTGTCTGGTATCCTCACAGCTTTCCCGTTTTCCCCCGGACCATTCGGGTCATGTGTCGGAAATCTTGCGACGCCAATATTCGTGTCGGCGGAATCTTTCCTTGAGTTGTCTTCGGCAATGGATCTCACTGACGAAATTAGTCTTTGCTTTAAAAGTTTTGGTTTTTTCCTACTGTTTTCGTTTAAAGCATCCCCTCTGAATCGTAGTTTTCCCACTGATTCCTTTTTACCATTTCTAATTAGTCCATTTTGAATCAATTGCGTGTCGTGATCTGACTTGTCTTTCATTATCTGTGATATCTCGTTGTTTATAGTGTCGAGTTTCTCTCCTCCGTGGAGCTCAATCTCAGAAATTCCACGTGGCAATAATTTCCCTGAGCGAGCTAATTCCTTTGAATTTTGCTCAAATTCTAACCAATCACCTTTATTTCCCTGATCAGAGATAAGGTAACTTTTGAGATATGGTGAAGAAATATTTAGCTGATATGAAACAAGTAATACGGTATTGAGCGCAAACCAAAACATGGACGTCAACAGAGCAACAACGATGACCTGCCGCGGCTTGTGAACTGAGCATCTCCACGCCATAACAAAACAAAAAAAACTTAATTACAGCAATAACTGTATCCTCTCTTTGTATCTCTGCTAGTCTGGGACGATTTCCTGCGTGATTTTCACTGTTATTTGTAACAATTTCCAAAATCAAACACAACTTGACTGGCCATCGATTGAGGTAATAAATTACCTTCTGCTATTTGCCATTTGTAGCAGATTACTTCTGATTGCTCCTGACAGTATCTCCCCATTCCACTCACAAGGTTCAAGAAGTGTGAACAGAAATAGCTGTAACAACGAACAACATCCCATCACAACCAGCATTATTGCAGTTTTGTCAGTGGCTTCTAATGTGTTGACTTAGCCCTGTGTTGAGTTTCCCCGAGCACGCGTATAGGATGACACGTATTGTATTAAAGAGCCATTAACAAGCTTTTCATAGTTCATCCCGTCTCAGATTTAGTCAGCTGGGTACGGGGCTTTTGTTCCGCTGTCTGCATCACCCGACAGAGGTAAATAATTCGTTGCGAACAATTTCAATCCTAATTTGCATACGGGCAACATCACTGATGCAAATAATTTCAACAATCACTACTTTTGGTTAAAATCTCAACCATTAACTATCAATTTCTGTTCAAAATGAAATATACCGTCGGTAAATTAAGACTCATATCAACTCAATCTCGGGGAATCATCTCTATCTATTCAGCGCACAAATTAAAATTGTTGATCATTTTTTTGGGAATAAAATATCGGAACAGATTTCTTCAGTTTCCATCACTACTTTCTTGATAAACGTGGGGAATTCGTCACTAAAGTAAGGAGTTTGACTCGTATGGTTGTCAAGTAACTGGTCAGTCTGGCGAATAGTCTGTTCCTTGATGTTGCGTTCGTTACCTTTCTAAGCGCGTTGAAATTAAATTAAAGAAGAAAGAAAAATACAGCAACACCTGATGGCAAGCTGGGCATGTTTTATACGTGAACAACGTGTAAAGGTTGGTCAAGCAACGTTTGCTGCGGTTGGACAAGTCCGAAGTGAGAATGGTGACAAGAAAATGGATTCATAAGATTGATTGAGGAAACACATCCATCAGACTAGGATCGAAACGTGACAGTGATCGTTCACAAAAGTACTAGGATTTAAAGGGATATCATTATTTATCAGATACAATGAATATATGAGGTTCATATATTTTGAACTGCGGTATTAGATACGTATGATGCACGATCCTCGCAGTAGAGAGCGCTATTTATGCAATAGCGAAAATCAGACCTGAAAAAAATCAGGCCTGTACGGGATTCGAACCACTGACCTCTGCGATACTAGTGCAGCGCTCTACCAATTGAGCTAACAAGCCAACTGGGAGCAGGCCGTTAAGTTGATTCGTAATAAACCCGTGATGATAAATCAAACACAATGAATATATGAAGTTCATATATTTTGAACTGCGGTATTAGATACGTATGATGCACGATCCTCGCAGTAGAGAGCGCTATTTATGCAATAGCTCCCAGTTGGCTTGTTAGCTCAATTGGTAGAGCGCTGCACTAGTATCGCAGAGGTCAGTGGTTCGAATCCCGTACAGGCCTGATTTTTTTCAGGTCTGATTTTCGCTATTGCATAAATAGCGCTCTCTACTGCGAGGATCGTGCATCATACGTATCTACAACCGCAGTTCAAAATATATGAACTTCATATATTCATTGTGTTTGATTTATCATCACGGGTTTATTACGAATCAACTTAACGGCCTGCTCCCAGTTGGCTTGTTAGCTCAATTGGTAGAGCGCTGCACTAGTATCGCAGAGGTCAGTGGTTCGAATCCCGTACAGGCCTGATTTTTTTCAGGTCTGATTTTCGCTATTATTATTATTAGCTCAATTGGTAGAGCGCTGTACTAGTATGGCAGAGGTCAGTGGTTCGAATCCCGTACAAGCCTAATTTTTTTCAGGTCTGATTTTCGCTATTGCATCAATAGCGCTCTCTAATGCGAGGATCGTGCATCATACGTATCATTATTTATACTAAATCAATGTTTGTTTTCCCTCAGAAAATTGGAGACAGATTTGCGAAGTTGAGAGGAAGTTTCCGTTTAAGGCTTCTGTACCTAGGTCTCTCTATTTTGTATAATGATGTCAAATAAATCATTTTCTACCTTGGGAGGATAACAAATAAAGTTTATTCCTTTTAAGTAGTTTTGTTTTCGTAATAACTAATCACAAACGATTTCTTGTTTGAGACACAATTTTACATATTTGGGAAATCTCGAGTATGGGTTTTGGTCGAGGGTAAAATGTCGAGGGTCGAGGGTAAAACGTCGAGGGTCCGAGAAAATTGTCGAGGGTCCATAAAAAACTAAAAATTGTAAATTTTAAAAAATTAAATGTCGTGAAATGTCAGAGGAAACTCAGAAATTACATATGGATATGTTGTGACTTATTGTTTTTGTATACTTTCACGCTTCATTTACACAGCTTCCACAAATGCACCCGCAACCGCAAATAAATAGATGCCGGCTGATCGAGGTCAAGGTTAACTTTGTGGAAAGCGTGACTAAGCATGGTTTTCTCTTAAGCGCCTAAATCTCGCAGTTTCTGGGTTTCCATCCACTGTGAAGTCATAAGCAAAAGAACTCGAACTGAGGAACAGCAAATAAAAAATTATTTCGCAACCAGAGATACCCCTAATAGAGGGGCTTTTAGCATCGTCTGACAAAAGATTGACAAGAAAACGTACAAATTTTTGTTTGAGTACACTTTTTTGTCATTTTTATCGATGGTGTGTTTTAACATTTGTTCCCTCTGATCCTGCAAAACGTTTTGCACATAACCGAAACTGAAGTTTTTACTGCTGCTGTTACTGTAGTTTTAGTCAAATTTGTCATGATTTCACTTCATACTCGGAGTGTTAAGAATCTTCTTTCTCCTGACATCATAATGAACTCGGGGATTTCAATCTGATATAAAACTCTCAGAACCTTCCACGAAATGAATGCTAGTGAGTAAGGATATTTAGCATATTGACCTTGGAACTCCGTAGCTTCTTGTTCTTGCACCACTTAGATTGACAAGAGCTTGTTTTCCTTAAGTCTTCACACGCCTTGTCAAGGATATTTCCGTTTACAGAGTGTCTTCCTCCATCTATTTATATGCAGGCGCGAGGAGACGACCGCAGTGAAGACTGATTTTTTATTTGCTGTTCCTCAGTTCGAGTTTTTTTGCTTATGACTTCACGGCGGATGGAAACCCAGAAACTGCGAGATTTAGGCGCTTAAGAGAAAACCATATTTCGATCGACAAATTGCTTAGTCGCGCTTTCTACAACGTTAACCTTGACCTCGATCAGCCGGCATCTATTTATTTGCGGTTGCGGGTGCATTTGTGGAAGCTGTGTAAATGAAGCGTGAAAGTATACAAAAACAATAAGTCACAACATATCCATATGTAATTTCTGAGTTTCCTCTGACATTTCACATTTAATTTTTTTTAAATTTAAAATTTTTAGTTTTTTATGGACCCTCGACATTTTCTCGGACCCTCGACATTTTACCCTCGACACTCGACATTTTACCCTCGACCCTCGACCAAAACCCAAACTCGGAAATCTCTGACGATATCTTTAATTGTGTATCACCTAATTTCGAAACAATAAATTAGAAAATCCTATAATTTCAGTTTCGTAAAATGTGCAAGTTCACTGATTACAGACAGCTGGACAGCGATGACACTTTGACAGTGTGACGGGCAGACGAAGGGAGAAACATTGCAGTTACGAACAAAATTGCGTTATTTACTGAATGGAGCAAACTTGCTCTAAGGGGAGTTCGTTCAACTTTAGCCAAACAAAGCGAGTGTCTGTGAGTCCTGATGGATAGTCCTATGGTGATAGTGCTCCACTGAAGTGATCCAGGAACTACTCGCTTCTTATGGGAGGAAGATATTTCTTATCTCCCTCCTACGGAGATGATTCCCGGCGGTACGGCTTCAGCCAAAATCCATCCGCTGAAAGTGGAAGATCGCCAAGCAACCTCATCCCTACCAGAGTATAATTCCATACCGGACTACTTTCTTGTCTCGTCACAGTGCTGGGAATCTGCACAGACCGGCTGAGCATCAGTCCATGTCTTCTGTCCTCGAGAATTCCCATACTTGGGCCAGTCTCCCGTCACACGCGCGAACTTTGGCATACTCCGCATTCGAGGAACCTCGGTCAATACATACATCATGGCGTGGTTGGTAGAGCGCTGTTTTCTATGAACGCACAAAAAAAGCAACAGGGATAAGGAAAAATGATCAAATCTAGCATTTGACAATACTAACTGGTCAGCGGGGAGTCGGACAGCATAGTGCTCAGAGGGTTTCAATGAGGTTAACCGTTAGCCGTAAAACGGTAAAAGCAATTAGCTGTTAGGTGTAAAAAAAAAATGGACAAATTGAAACCGTTATTCGTAAAAGAATGGTAATCGGTTACATTTTTTTTTTTTTGCAACAGAAAGACATTAACTGTTTGCCGCACAGTAACCAACATTTTAACTTAGGGCAATCTAGCAAATTGTTCTGTTGTGATTCTTCAAATAACCGGAGAACGCATCAATTTCGAAAAATAGTAAAAAAAAAAAAAAAAAAAATAGGGTTACGGAAAAAATGGACCTAAATGCTGCCAACACAGGCATGATGCACACAATGTCCTATTAGCTGACTCAGGGTATACGCACTCGTACCTTATATTCCCACTTCTGGTTCTGCTGCAGTCCGTCACATTCCCTCAAGTACAGATCATATCCATTGTAGTCCAAACAATTATCTTCTGATTTTAGCTCTCCCTTGCTTGTTAACACAAAGTACTGGAAACAAAAAAGAAAGGAAATGTCATAGTTAGCCCTGAACATTCCCCTGATAAATAATATTTGACACCTCAATGGAAACAGTCCGTCATACTGAATGCCTAGTGTTGGAGGAATAGGGACAAATTATCCACAGAATCTGTTAAGATTTATTGTGCATTCTCACTTGGTTTCCACCCTGACCATGACACTCATAGAGCCCCAGAGGTGCATCGTCTTTCTTCCCCAACGTGTCTAGACACTTGTCACTCGAAGGATTCCGAACCTGCAAACAGATAACGACTTTACATAAAACAGTCCCGGATAAAGTATCCATGACAACCACCTGCACCTGCTCGGAGTCGATTCTATTATCATTTTGACATTCCGTACTATTTCACAACGAATGCTTCAAAGAACCAAGTTCATGTGCCCATGTAAGATTACTTGCTTTCATCAGTCATACCAAATATGAGATCGGAATGGTTGGAGGATTAGTGAAATAATACGTGAATAAGATACACTGACAGAAGAATCTGAAGAAGAGAACTCTATTTCAAATTGCGCTCTTGTTTGTGTTTCACAACTTTCACAGATACATTGACACAGTTATAGTCTTTTCAACCAACCTGTCCAGCTGCCACGAAGTTTGTATCTGGCACCTCTAACTCAGGAATAATATTCTCCAAATACCACTTAAAACTTTTGCACTGTAACTTCTTTCTCAGAGCAAGTCTTTCACTGACATCATCATGCTTTTTCCTCTTTAAATCAAACCGAATGTTGTAGAAATGTTTGCTGTATTCATCCATCCACACATCTGCCACTCTCATAAGATTACGACTTACAACATCGAGGTCACCACCTGGACGGGCAGGAAATGAATATGGAAAACGTGGTCTGAACACGTGACCAACACGTGAACAGGGGAGCATTTCAATGGCACCTCCACACATCCACACCTGCATCAAATGAGACACGGGAAATTTTGGTTAGAAAGAGCAGCACAGGAATTCATCTGATTGAAAATGTGAATGGTCATTTGATTATCTGAATCTGAAGTGAACCTTAACTAACATATTTTCACAAACTGTCTACATAAACAATAGCCTTCATTTGGCACAAAAATATGCACCAATATTTGTCCACAGACGTTGTCTATTCCAAGAAGCGGAATAGACAATGTCCATTGAGAACAGTTTTCCGTGAGCTTCACTCTTGCAAAAATAATCGCATAGAGGAACAGATAAGGTCCAAAGACCAAATGTTTGAGCATATTTGCCAATATTCTGCTTATATTTCTCAGATTCAGCTGTGGCAAATTTGATCATGAGATGCATTTAGACCAACTGTGCATGAGGTGGGATAATTGTTTTAGTATATGCCACACAGATACTCAAAAATTAGTTAATATACAGAAAAGTGGTCAGCAGTTAAACTCTTTGATGCACAATTTTGTTTCATTGGCTGCTCCAGAGGTGAATAGTACTTGCTATTTACCTTTCAACTGCCTGATCAGCACATGCAAAAAGCACTGTTCCCCTGTGTGGTATATACTAATAAATATAATTTGCTGGGGAAACAGTGAAAAGCTCTGTGAAGCTAATGTAAGAAGCTAGCATATGTTAAAAACAGGTTGACAGTACAAAATCTCCTTTTTGTGTACATAAACAGAACTTATAAAAACAGACTTACCCTAAATGAAATTTCCAGGTTTTCTCCACCCCAAATGTCCATTCCTGTGTCATAAGTTCCTATCTCATTAAAATAACTTTTGTCAATGGAGAACAAGCCTCCTGCCATCACTGGGGTCCTGAAAAAAAAGGTGAGTGTTTATTGTTTCATTATCATATTGGCACAATTGAATTTCATTTTCACTAGTATGTTTAAAGTGTTACAATAATATTATCCACACAACATTTTAGTTCATGCAAATAGTGCCGTCCTATACCTTGGTTAACAGGTAATGATCTACACAATGACCAAGCTGCTAACAGTTTGACCCAGATTAATATTGAATAATTTACTTTGCCCCGACATAGGATGCCTCCAATCGAATCCCAGCTGTCTTTAACTCATTATACACAGTGACTGAGATTGACACAGGAATAGTGTACAAGTGTGACCAAAATTGCCAACAGCCTCTTCCAGATCACCTGCCCACCAAGACTACCCACAGGATTGCATACAGCTTAGTTCACACTGCCTACAACTGTGCAAGAAATCCCTTCAACATGATAAACTTGCCACCAATCCAATACAAATTGTCTTTTGTCTTGTCATGATACCCACAATCCAATGAGGATTGCCTGAGTTTAATAAAGATTACCCACAGCATGATACAGATTACCTACAACTCAATCAGATTGTCTATATCGCTTGACATAGATGAGATTGCCTAAAGCCTCATAATAATTGCCTGGAATGCAATTAAGGTTGCTCATGGCTTGATTTAGATTGCCACAAACTGGATAAAGATCACAAACAGCCCAGGAAAAGTGCTTACTATATAAAACGAATTGCCTGTGGGCCTGAATCAGATTACTTACAATAATCAAAATGCCAGTCTTAAACACCGATGAAGAGATCACTATACATCAACTAAGTATTTATTTAAATATGTTGAAGTGCCTACCTTATACCCTCAGTTTCATCTTTACGTCTTTCCATCTCATACTGAGGAACAGGCTTCCAGCCAAACTCTAATCGCCAACGAAAAATTCCCCTATGAAATGGCTCTGGCACAGCATGGTAATAAAAGTTCTGGTCACTTATTTCATCTATAACTGGCATTACTACATTTGAACGATTTTCAGCAATTTTTGCAAGAAGAGGCACCAGCCAACCCTTAGAACATTCACAATGGGCATCCAAAAATGTCAGAACTTGTCCCTTGGCATGTTCTGCTCCAGTAAGCCTTGCGCGAATTAAACCCTCTCTTTTGGAAAGACGGATAATTCTAACAACTTTTAACTTGGTAACATAGTCTTCAAGCTTTGTCCTTAGCTCATCTGTGGAAAAAAATCATGGAAAAAAAGATACTTTAATGCAAATAAAATGAATAAAACATTGGTCAGTAAACATCTATAATAACTCGATCTCAACCTCTCATAGAATTTTATTTAATCATAATCATTAACAATCCTAATAAAACTATGACAAACCCATCTGAAAATACAAAACTCAATGAAGGCAGTAATACAATTTGCCATAAAAATAAGTGTCATGGTCAGACACCCTTTCTAGAAATGCTAAACAAGTCATGATTTAAGAGTCAAGTGAAGAGTTGTTGTCAGTCAAATGTATTATTGCTGAAATGTCCATCACTACTACCAATAACAGCCCTTTTCAGGACTAACTTCACCCCAATGATCAGATTACAAGATAAAAAAACTATTTACTGTTTCACCAATCACTACATGTACCTCTGTCACTGGCATCATCTACAAGAATGATTTCCTTTAGTAGCTGAGGAGGAGTCCTATTGATGACACTGTGTACTGTCCTTAGAAGAGTGGACCAAGCTTCATTGTGAAAGCATATAATTACAGAGCTTGTGGGCAGATCCTGAGGATATTTCTTTATTTTACACCTGAAATAAAGTCATGATTAAAATTAACAAATAACAGATCTTTGTCTCTCCTTCATTTCTGCCCTCCCATGATAGAAACCCATCAAAATGCTCTGTACCAAAAAATGCTACACTGTCTTTGGGGAGGGGATGTACAGTATGGAAATTTTTTTGCTGCAGAGAGGAGGGTATCCCAGTTCTAGAAGTAGCTCTACTTCATCAAAAAACCTTTACCTTCTATTTGCTGCATGGGTCAAATCTTGTCTCTGTAATTTTAGGCATATTAGAGCTAGATGGCTCTAATTTTCTAAATTTCCCGAATCAATTGATGTCAATAACCAGATTTATATGGTAAGCAAAATACTCCTTTTAGTGTTGCCGATTATAACGAAAATCGATAGACTCGCATACATTTGTGAGTGCGCTAAGTTTTCTCTGACGCAACAACGTAATCTGAAGTTTACAATGCAGTTAACACTTATCACCAACGAAAAAACATATGTAGGAAACATGACACTTTCCAATATTCTCAACATTGTACGTGTTAATTAGAACTGAGTATCAGCGTTTATAATCTCCATCAGAGTTTCTGACATGAAGCACAGATCGCTTACTTTGAATTTCGTACGTCTAGAAGATTTCTTTCCAGGGAAATTTTGTCGCTTACAACTCGGTTAAATGCATGGTCATGAAAGCCTTGGTCTTCTCTTTTCTTTTCCAAAAAATTAAGCGAGACTCCTGCACCCCATTCTCCAGGCTTGTTTGGATTTCTATCTGGAGTTTTATCGTACATAAGAAGATTATAATTGGCTTCATCTGCAACCCTGTTTTCCTCTGGCTCGAATTTGTTTGTGAGGATAAAGTATGTAGCCAAATAAATCCATACAGAGGATGATATAACCACGAAGTAAAACACAATGCGTCTCCTAGGAATGATCATTCCTCAAACATATTTTGCTCAGTTTCCACGTGATCAATGAAAGCATTCAACTTTTATCAGATCTCGAACATATGTTGCACAAATTATTCATGGTCTTCCCTCATTAAATAAGTGTAGCCCTTAAAGGAAAGATCACGGTGATTTTGAAACATCCTTACAATACCGGTGTTTAAGTCTTACTTCTCTTCTTGATTCGAAAACGTTTGGTGATATGATGCTGAGCCTTCGTTCCATTCGACCAGTGGAAAGCAAATCAGGAACTGGAACGACTTTTCCGAAGGACTCTCTGGAGTCTTAACGAAAAGTGGTCACTAATGAAGAGAGCTTGCAAGAAACATAAGCTATGCTTCGAACAAGAGTTGTGATAAAAAAGAAAACGAGTGCAAATCAGGAAAAATCAACGCAGTCATGTCTTGTCTGAATGGACTAAGAGGTAGTAAGCCGTAGAAACTCGGCAAACGATCTATAAATGCAGGTGAAAAAATGTGTTATATCTCTGAAACTTAGTGTCGACCGATAACGCCATTACTGTGATACTATGAAATAAAATCAATCTATAACACAGTCCATTGGGAAAAATTGATTTCTCATCTTCCAAAAGCAATTCAATTAAAAACTATGATAATTGATGAAATGCGAGCGCTTTAATCAACCTGTTCTAAATGGCGACCCTCTTATGGTGTAGTGGTCAATCATTTGACTTACCTGCTATTTCTGTGGTCCTGAAGTGTTCGATGCACAGAAATCATATCACTGGCCACACGGTTAAATGAATGTTGTTCAAATCCTTCCTCTTCGTCGTCCTTGCGGGACTCCGGTACGGAAACCCCCTCTCCCCTAGCGCCCGGTCCTTTTAGTCTAACCCCCGACGGATACCTCTCGTAATTGGCCGTCATTTGTTCAAGTTTCTTTTGCGATCTTTTTGAAGCACTAATACCTTTGTTGGAGATTTTTTGATACGTAAGGTTAATGCGGGCTTTCTTTTTCTCGTTCGGAATGTACTGTTTACCCTCTCTCTGGTCTGCTTCCTTGACAAGTTGGTCATGTTGAACATTCCATTTCGGCCTTTGCGAGGAAGGGTGACTATCGGACATACGTCTCTTCATGTCGATGTTAACTTCCAACGACTGAAAGAGAAAAAATGACACAGTTCCAAGGACCCAGCAGAAGGAAGTCACCACAATGGTGTAGTAAACCAGTTTTCTCCTTGAAATCAACCGGGCCATGATCGGTCACCATTCACCAGTTTAATGACACACATCTCTACCATGCCAGAACTGGTTCATCGCCGGATCATGTCATTTAAACAGGTTCATGCATAGACCTAGATTTCCGGAGAGTTAGAATTGACGAATATCGACGAACTATAAAGTACTTGAAACAAACAATGCTAGTTCTTTGACTAGGTCACGTGAACCGACAGGTTCTAGTTGATCCACCTGTGAGTATTCGCGCAATACCTGTTACACCACATGTTAACAGCATTCAAATGATTTTACTTTAAATGGTGCATTGATTCGGTTTCCCAAACTGCCTCTTTTAAGTGAGGTGCGATATTATCAAAGTTTAGAGAAAATAATGCATGACTTGAAGGAGTGCTTCTCTTCTCTCCTGTTACAAGGTTTACAGACTGCAAGGGTCAAAGTTATCAGTCAGAGGGGTGAATATAGTTGTTAGGTGCTAAGTGGCTCGCTCTCATTATGAAGAGCATTGTTGAATCTCTTGTTTATTGAAGCAGAACACTTGAAACGTATGTACATTAACCGTTAACGCTCTTTCTGCGATTTTCTTTACCTGCTATGAATCTAGCAGCCTTGAAATGGCAAACCGACGCAGTTGGTGTTAACGACCTGCGCGCCCCAAATTATTAGCAACTATTTTTTGAACAAAGACGTTTTGCAAGTAAGCTGGCTACAAAGCAGACGAATACTCCTTTTGCTTAGTATTTTGTATTGAAGAGAGATCTCGCTTTCAAACCGGCTGGTAACCGAGAAGTTACAGTCGAGGCTTCTACAGAACAAAATAGTTTGTGCATACTGTGAGAGAAGATCGTTCTCTACTAGCAGTGTGTTTGCGAGAAGAGTCCCAGAGCTTTTTATCAAGCTTTCATGACAGTATTTCTAAGAAAAGCCTTTGGTTCGCAAGAAACGGGATCAAGCCCCCGGCTTTCAGAACAAGGAAATGATCAGACAAGTCATGTTGTCAGTCTTATTTCAGAGGTATTCCCTTTCCAGTTCTCCTGACTTGAGCAGGAGGAAGGAGTTACACAGTCAGAAAAGATCAACGCTCACGTAGCGAGTTCTTGTTCCTGCGATAAGGGAGCTTTTAGAACCAGCGGGTGCAAGATTGCTATTGAGAGCATGCGATATATTTCATTTTCGATACTTCTTTGGATGGGGCAGGTGACCTTGAATGCGAGGCACGCTAGGTTTACTAGCGAGCCTAACAGCCGAAAAATTATGTTATCGAGGAAATTTGAATCGTAACCATATGCTGGTTAAATTAGACCTACGTGGATTAGTTTTTTTTTTTTTTTTTTTTTTCTTTTTTCAGTTTACACGTTTGGACTTCACTTGCACAGCGGACACTGTACTTCTATGTCAACTTAAAGTGGTGGAGTGCCGAGTTTCCTGCCGGTCGGCACCACGAAGTGCCAGCCAAGCAGGCAGTCGTCATGCTTGAAAGAAAAATAACCAACATCAATAGATTTGAGCGTTGTTAATCAAGAAGGCTGGACTTTGCGACGTTGTTTATCGTAGAATCCGCGACTCCTTGCCTCACATGGTCACCGAAACGACACGTGAATGAGTTTGTACAAGGGAACAATAAGCTAATACGTAAAATCAACACGAACTACAGCTTCGATTTAAGTTTCACGGTTTTTAAAGTATCAATAAGTCTACTAATTAGCAAACTGTTATTGTTCAGTTGTTTCACGACACCACATAAATTTAGGTCCGCTTGAAATTTGCCTCAATATTTGCACAATTGAGTTCGTAAGACTTTCTGGCTTTGGCTGGAAAAGATTTTTAATCTGGCAATGTTTCAAAGAAATAATTTGGATATATCAACAAAGCTGAAATGGTAAATTGGCCACCGTAACGATTACAAAAGCTGACGTTTCGAGCATTAGCCCTTCGTCGGAGCGAATAGAGGAGTTGTGGGTTGTGTATGCTTTTAAAGGCAGAAAATGGAGCTACGTTATTGGTGGGAACATGGCAACGAGAAAAACAAGAATGAATTAGTGGAATGAAAAGCGTTCGTTGATCCTTGTGGGATTTAGACTGCCGGTTTGAAAGATGAGCTTTTGTTCAAGATTTTTACGGCTTTCCGTGTTACCTCAGTGTAAGGAAAGACCGCAGATTGTTTCAAAGACTTGAACATCGTCAGATTGTTTCAAAGACTTGAACATCGTCGAAATAACATATTTTAAATGAAAACGAAAAAACTAAAAAAAAAAAATAACAAAGAAAACCTCAATATCACACCGAGAGATCCATAAAATCACATGGTACTCCCCGAATGGTAGGGATAGAAATCAAATTGACCATCTGCTGATCAATGGAAAATGGCGGAGATCTCTTCGGGATGTCAAGGTGAGGAGAGGAGCTGACATTGGAAGTGACCATCATCTTGTAAGAGCCTACCTTAAACTGAAATTAAAGAGTGCAGGGCGTCTAATCAAGGGGCGCAGCCGTTTCGATGTGAGCCAACTGAAACACCCAAATATGCGAAAATCTTTTATCCTGGAGGTGCGCAACAGATTCGAGGTTCTTGTGGAACTAACGATGAAAGGGTGAATAAGAACTGGGAGAAAATTGTTGCTGCTTACAATGATAGCAGCAAGGCATGTCTAGGCTGCATGCAGCGGATACCACAGGAATGGATGTCATCTGATACCTGGAAAGCAATTGAAAATAGACAGAGATTAAAGAAGAAAGTTATGGATTCGAAATTCCAACGGCTTAAAGAAAGGCATCAAGAGATGTATCGGGCAGCGGACAAGGAGGTGAAACGCCGAGCAAGAGTGGATCAAACGGAAGTACATGGAGAACCTTGCATCCCAGGCGGAAGAGGCAGCTACGCGCAATGAACAAGGAACAGATCACCAAGATCATAACAGGTAAATGCCACACAACCGTGCTTGTAAGGGACAAGAACGGTATCCTATTAACATTAGGGGAAGAGCAACAACGGCGACGGTCGGAGCACTTTAGAGAGCTTTTAAACAGACCACCACCAACAGTATTGCCCAACATCTAGGAAGCCGGAACTGACCTTGACATCAACAAAGACGTTCCCACGAGGAGGGAAATCATCCAAGTCATTAATTCCCTGAATAATGGAAAAGCTCCTGGCCATGATAATCTAAATGCCGAGCTGTTTAAAGCAGCTCCTGAGCTTGCGGCAACCATTCTGACCCCTTTTGTTTACAAAGATCTGGGAACAGGAAGAAATTCCGACAGATTGGAGTAGAGGAGTGATAATCAAGACACCAAAAAAAGGGTCTCTATAAAAGTGATTGTAACAACTGGTGAGTCTGTGCCGAGTAAAATCTTTTGCAAGGTCATTATACAGCGCATCACCCAAGCTGTTGATGACATCCTACGGAACGAGCAATCTAGATTTCGCAAAGGGCGTGGATGTACGGATCTTATTTTCACACTACAGAACATACTTTAGCAATGTACTGAGTGGAACAGGGAGTTGTATGTAAATTTCATCGACTATGAGAAAATGTTTGACAGCATTCATATGGACAGTCTTTGGCGGATCCTCAGAGCATGTGACCTGCCAGTTAGCTTGTGGCCTCTCAGTTAGCTTAATGGATAGAGCTCTGGACTGTTGTGCGGGAGGTCGAGGGTTCGAGCAACACTCAAGGTCTTAAAATAATTGAGAAGAATATGCTACCTAGTCCTCCCTATAACATCAAGAAGTGGTTAGATATTCTAGTCTTCTCGGATAGGGACGAATAAATGGAGGTCCCGTCTCCTGCAGGGTTAGGGATAGGAGACGTTAATTTCCCACGCACGAGATTACTGTGTGATGGATGTCCTCCCCTGGGGTGGGATGGGTGGGTACACATATAGAGGGCCACAGGATCATCAGTTGAACTACTGTCACGTGCTACCCTCTTGAAATGAAGTCTACATATCACATTCCACAACGCATTGTTAATATCATCAAATGCTTCTACTCAAATTTCACATGTTGCATCGGTCAGGGGGGTCTAAGTTTTGAAGTTAAAACCGGCGTACGGTAGGGATGTGTCATGTCGTCCATGCTATTCAATATTGCTATCGAGTGGGTCCTTTGTCCAACAATGGAAGATCAGCGAAGAGGCACAAGATGGACCCCTTTTACTACGCTCGAAGACCTCGACTTCGCAGACGACTTAGCCCTATTGTCCCACACTCGACAGCACATTCAAGAGAAGACAGACCGGCTCAGCATGTTCAGCAACCAGGTCGGCTTGATAATTAGCTTCAGTTGAAGAGGACGGAGGCCAGGTGTGTTAATGACCCTTCCTCAACAAAGATCAGAGTAAGAGGACAGGACATTCCATACACCAACAACCTCAATATAATTGTGTAATTGAAATCATATCGATCACATTTCAGGTACATCGTCAAATTGCGTCAAGTAGTCTTAGATGAATTTAATTTAGTGTTGGGAAGTTCTTCCGTTTAGTTAACTAAAGTATAGTTACCTTACACAGTCGTATGCACTTAATCGGTGCTGACTTGTTTAACAGGCGATTTGCTTCGATCATATAATAAACTAAGCTGCACTAATGTAGGTTGAGCACAGTCAGTATTACCTGGAGATAACGGTCTACATTACAAAATAACACATTTCGCAAATCTTTTTCTGCACAAAAATAACATTAAATATTTCGAAAAAGCAACCTTCCAAGATTTGAGTGTTTTGCTCGCTTTAAATCAGTAAATTAGTTTTAAGAGTTTGTGTAAGTCACACCCGACAAAATCAGATTTTAGTAGATGATTTCAGTTAAGTTATTAAGGCGAGGTATCTTTTCCCATCTTTAATTTGGGACGTAAACAGTAAAGGGAACAGATACTGATACTTCCGCAATCAACAGTCTGAATTGCCACATATCCATGAAAAGCTAATGAAGACTGTCACAACCAGAAGATTTTTTCATTTTAACAACAATACACTTTAGAGCAGAACGGTTCAAGGGAAAGATACTTGCCAGGGGATGTTGTTTAATTTTACTGCAAATTTGCGCTTTAATGTTCAGCAATGCATATCAGGGAGTAAAAATAATTCACACTTAGATCTTGTCAGTGAAAGCCTAGGGTAAATTAAGCCCATTCCTGGGTAGTTAGGAAATATGTTCCCTTGAAAAAGCAATCAAACAACAGTTAACCTTGAATTGACTTTCAAAAATTTTTAAAACAAAATTAAGGTAATGAAAATTACTGGATTCTATTCTCTTTTTCAAGCGTTCAGCAAGATTCAGTTTGTATTTGCTTTGTAATAATTGTGTAATGTAGTAGCAATCAGCCCTAGCTTCTTCTCAGTGCCTCAAACTTATTTCCCAGGTCAAGTTGTGGTCCTCTGTCAGCTAAATTCTCAACTGTTCGTGATCCGTGCTTCACAGTCTCAAAACTTTTCCCACCATTAGTCTCCTTGCTACTGCAAAACAAGATAAAAAAAGTAATTAAAAGTCAATGCAGCTTGCAACGGATAGAGATCAGTAGAGCAGATCTCATGTGACCGGTACTTCAGAGAAGTCATTATTTTATCACATGATATCTACCACTTTTAAAAGCAATTTTTAAATTTCAGTCATTAATGACATCAACAAACCTTTTATCATTTGATGCCATGGCTGCTGATAATGAGGGGAAAGCAATTTCGCTGTCAATTTCAGGCATCTTACGGCCAGAAGAAACTGGTGCCCTTCTACCAGGGGCTCTGTAGGCTGGTGGTCTGTAGACCCCCACTGGTTTAGACTCCTCTGAGTCCTGGGAAGCTGTGGATAAACCAAGAAACAATCAAAGAATAAATACATCAAGTACAGAGAGTGGATTGAATCAAACTCAAACCTCTCTCAAGCAGACCATGATCCTCTCCCCCCCCCCCCCCCGGCTTATGAAGAGAAGGAATTACCAGCAGTGCCTTGGGATGCTGTGGAAAGTTGCTGCCATGGTCCTACAGTTTTGTCTTTCCTTACGGATGGGTCTCCTGAAAATTAGCATGTGAAATATCAATTACACAACAATAACCTACATATATCTCACAACCAACCTGATCAATTTCACAAAAAAATTTCTACTTCATAATTAAAGAAGCTTCCAGGTCAAATTTGAAACAAATGTACTAACAGTTTTCTTCTAGACTGCAAAACACAATTTACCAAATTGGAATTTCTTCTTTAGTAGAATTGCCATGCTTAACAAAACAGTCAATGCTGGGAGCAGTTAGTCATTCTTGTATGCAGACTCTATATCTTCATTTCCAAAGAGGGAAAAGTATTATGGTAGAATAATTAACAAATGGTAAACACCACAGCATACACTATTGAGTTATGGGTGCACGCGGGAGGTTGCTAAGCACTAAAGAAGTGTAAGAGTCGCTTAAGGCGATAGCCAAGAGCGACTCTAGCTTCTTGAGTGCTTAGCAAACCTCCCAAGTGCATCCATAACTCAATAGTGTACGCTGTGGTGTTTATCATTTGTTTTATAACATAACGTTGATACATTGTAGCTAAAGAGTTCCCTTTTATTTAACAAATCTTACGTGACCACAAAAAAGACAAGCGCACGCAGAAAAATAGTCTTTGCATTTGCTCACATCAGCAGCGTACACCCATGGGCAAATGGTGGACGCTAAATTGACAAATCAGAGCATGTGCTTTACTTTGGTTATGTTATAATGTGTCTTTGTCTTTCAGTTAAAGTAAGACAAACATTTCTATTTGACACCTAAATAAAGCTCCAACGTTTCCTTGTTGAAGACAGTGCCTCTGGTCATCTGCACTTTAGGCCTTGAGATGTTGCACGAACAGCCAAAAAACATTTTTCTCTCTGGTGACTGAAATTTTATTTCTGGCCATCATTTTGTGATTTAGGTCATCAAATCATGACTTGGAAAAGAGTTGAGCTTGAAGTACTTTCTCAAATAGCAGCTAATGCTCATCTCAGTTGCTGGAGTGTTGCTACTCCAATGTAGGCTGATAATGAAAAATAACATTGATCTCCTTAACTGTCCACAGAAAATTATATATTGGGACAGTGTCATACCATACCTTCATCCTCTTCATCTTCTTGTTCATTACCCTCAGATCCTTCACCTTCTGTATTCTCTCTTCAGAGCAAAAAAGGTTTACAGGAAGCTTACAGTCATCATTTTTTATACAGACCATTATTAATATGATTATTACCATCATTATCATTGCCAAGATTGTTATTGTTATTTCAACAGTAGCTTCAGCTTATTAAAAGAAAAGTGACAAGTTCACTCAGAAAGACAAAATAATTTAAAGGTAAGAAAAGCTCCATTGAATTTAGTAGGGCAAAATTCTCAATTGGTAATAACAACAATACTTGGAATCCCCCAAAAAGATTGAAAGATGTTTTAAATTTGAAACTTAACTTGAACCTTATTATAAGTGAAGTTCAGGTACACTTTCTCACAGCCCCGACTCTCAATATATAACAACTCACCCAATCTGTAATGACTGTATCCTTAGTCCTGAGTAATCTTTCTCTTCTGGTTCCTGAAAGTCAATCCACTCCTCCTCTTTCTGTAAAAAAAAAAAAAAAAAAAAAAAAAAAAACAGTACTCATAAATTATCCACCATATATTTTGACAGATTTTTATTGTTTTCTAAACCACCCATGGTAGGATGAGATGTTGAAATAAGTTTTTTTTCTCATTTATTCTGCTATTCTGCCATTCTACCATTCTGCCTTTCCACCATTTCTTCATTTTATCAAATATTTTATCTTAAACTCAAGGTATTGTTTTTCGAACCCTGGTCGCTTTACAAATTTATCAGTACTTTTATGTAATTGTTGTTGTTTGAAATGGTGGAATGCTCTCTTTTCAAATAAATCATTAAAAATTTTTCTTCATTCAAAAGTTTCCAAGATATGGAGATCAAACCTAATTAGATATTTATCCGTAGTACTCCAAAACATACAGCCAGCAGCACTAGCAAACAGTGTAATCATGTGCCAATAGTAACATTCACAGCCATCTGAAGAAATTGTCACCAAATGTTGAACAACCGAAGATGTTCCAAAACAAACAAAAGCCCAGAGCAAAGAATTATAATGCAAAACTCCACAGACTTCCTTGTGTGCTATAAGGTCTTTTGTATTCCACTGTTAAACTCCCTTATTCACTCCACAGAACAAAATCATGGCTTCATCTCCAAAGGAGGCAGCAGCCATTATGAAAGGCCACGTATGTTGTATACTACATGTGCCTACTGCTGTACAGTTATAGAGTATGGCAGTAACAAAGCATTGTGGTGTAAAATGCAGAGGAGTTAATGAACAGCTCTTGTTGATGCCAAATTGTGACAAAAGGAGGACTTGGTTAAAACAAAGTTTGGACACTGGTCAATTAACAGACTGTCTATTAAATGTGCATCAAATGTATTTTTATACCAAATTTTGCCACTTTGTACGCTCTGCGTACCTAGTGCAATAGATATACCTTAGCCTGTAGTGCAAGCATCTTATTAGGGCAAGTTAATGTTATTAGCTTGTGATCGTTTATCTGCCATGTTTGATTTGGAGTCAGAGTGGACAGTTGGGGTGAGGGGCAGGGGAAAGGCAAGAAGACGCCTGACTGAGAAGGCTGTTAAAATGGGAAAAAACCCCTGATTAGTTGCGCCTCACTGCATTTCCAGAAATGAGCAGGTACCCAATCAAAAGTAAATCATTTAAAAACCAGAAGCACTGTCTTCCAACAGAAACAAACACACATAGAGCCGATGAGTGAAACTACGAGCAGTTTTTTTTTCCAATAGGAAAGAAGTGGCTTATACAAAACCTCCTCCGTGGTGACAAATATGAGTTGGTATTTACTGCACTCTATATTTTCCAAACAACAATCCTTGAGTGTAGCTTCCTTTTAATTCAATTGATGATGTTTCATCCATTTCATTGCAAATGATACTTTGAAGCAAACAAACAACTGCACTCGAAGGTTCACCCACCGTAACTTGTTCAAACCAGCATATTTTGGTGAAATGGTGTGGCTGTTTTTTTTCATCAAGAAAAGATATGGCTTCACCAAAACCTCTTCCACTGAGGTAAATATGAGTTGATATTTGTCACACTCTATATCCTCCAAACAACAATCCGTGAGCGTAGCTGCCATTAACCCCATCAAAGATGCTTCTTCCATTGGATTATAAACAATACTTCCAAGCTGACAAATGACAACTACCTTCATTGCAATTTGATTGACTTATTTCCCATTCTTGATAAGAGTAAAGACAATGCTGCTCAAGTCAATGTGTCATGCAATGGTTACCAACTGAAAGAATCATTTTATTGGAAAATGATATTTGTTGCAGATTCACTCAGCTGTGCCTTATGAGTCCACAACATTTTGGCCTCTGTGATGATGAATATCATTGTTGATAAGAGTACAGATCATGCTAAACCACATTCCATTCGTTAATCTTCTTCCCATGTGAGAATGTTAAAGGATGTAGAATTAAAGTTCACATGGATAAAATGTCAAAATGCAGAGGTGGGACCCTGAACAAACATTGAGCTAAACCCAATAAAATTAAAAACGAATCTGAAGAAACCAGATCAGATTCATTCAATGATTGCCAGAATTGAAGCTGAACCAGCATACACAAGTCTCGGTCCTACAAAAAACTGTCATACTAAAGAACTTCCACTGAAATGCAAGAATTCAAGGCTCACTGTAAAGACTGATGAGATTTTGAGATAAAAAAAAGAAATTGCAAGATTTGTGATTTTTAACCACAGCATTTGCCACCCCTTATATTACTGATGAGGTATGTAAGATACTTTATCAAATGTGCTCACATAGAAAACAAGGAAGTCTGAAATGTCTTGACTGATCATAACAATAACTTGCATGGAGGGCACAGTACAATCATAGAAGTAGTATCCATACATGTCTATATGTATAGTCTAACAAAAATTTAGTCAATGAAGATGATCAGCTCTGTCACAAGCATAGAAAACGGAGGGGTCTTTTAATGAGGATATTCACTAGCAATTTCAAACAATTTAAATTGCGTTGTCCACAGAATAAGAAAAAGAGGAATTAAGAAAAATTGGTTAACGGAAGGATTAAAGATTCCTTTATGGCCAAGGCTACGTCTGCATTTCACAGCTGTTGCTAGCTCTCCGTCTTCATCTCATTGTGTTTACCAAAGGGCATAATTACGGTAATGCAATGATCATTATGTTTTACTTAACAAGACTTGGACAAGGATATAAACATGACGAAATCAGCTTGCTTCTCGTAAACATAGTATAAGAAAAAAGTTTAGTATGATATGGCTCTTACAAAAATGGCAAATACCATTTTGCTCACTGAAAAAATCTCACGTGATTATGTAAGCCGACCGAGAATGATTAGCGGACGATTCAATGAAGTTTTAAAATGCCTTGAACCTGCATGCACTCGTACCGTGTTGGAAGGCGTCGGTGTCACTCCAGAAGTCTTTTTACTTGGCTGATCTTTAGATCGACCGTCTGTTTCCTTCTGAGTGCTTCCAACTTGCTTCGTAATAGCCTCACTGGTTGTAAATTTGCTTTTTCCTTTGGACTTCTTTCCCTTCTCCTTTTTCGCGAAGAAACTTTCTAACTGTTTGTCATGTTCTGACATAGCTCTCCGAACGAAAAGGGCCCAGGCACAGCGCCGGGCAAAGGGAACAACGTCTAAAATTTCTAGTGTCTTTTACTCTTCAGATCTTTCTTCGAACATTAATGAAGTGACGCATGTGCTCAGGGTAGCTCGCCCTATTCCCTCGCAGTTTGTTTCATCAACATGGCGTCTGAGTCGCAGAGCTTTGGGAGTAAGAAGAATTGTGTTTTTTGTAAAATTGCAGCTAAAGAACAAGAATCTCGCATAATTTTTGAAGACGAGAAGACTGTTGTATTTCCAGACATTCGCCCAGCCGCAAAGCACCATTATTTGGTGATTCCCAAAGAACATTATGGCAATCCGAAGTCGCTCACTTCAGTTGACCTGCAAGTAGTTGAGCATTTGTTTGAGGTTGGAAAGAGTGCTATTACTAACAGTGGTGCTGATTCGGAGGATGTCTTGTATGGCTACCATTGGCCACCATTTAATTCTATACAGCATCTGCATCTCCATGTAATATACCCGAGTGGACAGATGGGATTTTTTGCTCGACAAATCTTCAGACCCAACTCATTCTGGTTTGTTACTCACGAATGGCTTTTAGAACATTTGAAGAAAAATTCTGCCGGTCAATCTTGCTAAAGCTAACTTCGCTCCAGATTTAAAATTTTGGTGGAGCAACGGTTTAGTCAGATAGCCCATGGTTGACTTCAAATATTGACTTCTCGTCCATATTTGAATGACTGTAATGCAACAATAATCTGAAAAGGGCTAATTCGGGAGAATTGTTTTTGCAAGAGCTTTCAAAAGGTGTTGGTAACCGCTGATGCTGTATGCCATGGATGATGAAATACATGTACACGAGAAAAGACACTGTAGCATTAATACTAATAGTACTTTCATCTAGAGCTCTTACTGAGACAGGTACGCACACCATTCGGTACGCACATGTTGAGCTGAGAAAAGAGCAAAATTTTAAAAGAGAAAAATTTACAATTTACCGACGAAACGGGTGTTACGGAAACGAAGACCCTCGAAAACGAAGACCTAAGACCCTGTAAGCAGAAAACCGTAGAAATTACAAGTTAAACACGCATTAAACAGCAACAACGCTTAGTAATATAATGCATGCATAACACTTCACGCGTTTCTTCCCATTATTATACTGCAGTTATTTTGCCATTACTACTGGCCCGTCTTGTCTGTTCTGTTTCGCTATTCGAGCTAATTTGGTGTTGATATTCTCGAGGGTTTCCTCGGGTAAACTTACCACACATATTATTCTGGAACAGCAGGCAGAATTCGAACGATAGCCGCCTTTGATTTATTATAGTTAGCATTGCGTGACAGGAAAACAAAGAACGCGTTCTGTACAGGAAATGACTCTTGGGTTCTGTCAATAAATAATTTACATCTACTGTATTTCGTAGCTAAAATAGATTCTGACGGTCGTTAAGCCTTCTCTGGTGGAAAATTCTCGCTACAAAGTAAGCAACTCTTTTGGCTAATGCAGGGTCTTCGTTTTCGTACTACGAAAACTAAGATTGGGGGTCTTTGTTTTCGTACTACGAAAACGAAGACCGGGTCTTAGGTCTTAGGTTTTCGTTTCCGAGGGTCTTCGTTTTCGTAACACCCCCGACGAAACAATTTTACTGTAAACAAGGTTGACGCGCACTTGTTCGA